>NW_024721179.1:0-1423 GCF_018991925.1 Homarus americanus | reverse complement strand
TCCCAGGTACACCACTGACACCCAGGCACCACTGACACTCCTTGCACATCTGACACCCCAGGTACAAATGACACACTCCCAGGTACACCAATGACTCTCCCAGGTACACCTCTGACACTTCCAGGTACACCTCTGACACTTCCAGGTACACCTCTGACACTCCCAGGTACACCTCTGACACTCTCAGGAACACCTCTGACACTCCCAGGTACATCTCTGATACTCCCAGGTGCACCTCTGACACTCCCAGGTACACCTCTGATACGCTCACCTATACCTCTGACACTCCCAGGTATACCTCTGACACTCCCAGGTACACCTCTGACACTCCCAGGTACACCAATGACACTGCAAGATACACCTCTGACATTCCATGTACACCTCAGACACTTCCAGGTACACCTCAGACACCCCAGGTACACCTCAGACACCCATACACCTATGACACTCCCAGGTACACCGCTGTCACTCCCAGGTACACCCCTGACACCTTACACCCCATACACCCCAGTACACCTCTGACAATCCCAGGTACACCTCAGACATTCCAGGTACACCTCTGACACTTCCAGGTACACCCTGACACTTCCAAGTACACCCTCTGACACTCCCACGCACACCAATGACACTCCCAGGTACACCACTGACACCCCTGTACACCTGACACTCCCAGGCACACCAATGACACACGCAGGTACACCTCGACACTTCCAGGTACACCCCTGCCACTTGAGGCACCCAATGATACTCCCAGACACCGCTGACACTCCCAGGTAAAGCCTAGACACTCCCAGTACCCTCAGACACCCCCAGGCACCTGTGACACCCCCAAGTGCACCTCTGACACCCCAGGCACACCTCCGACACTCCCAGGCACACCTCCCACTCCCAGGTACACCTCTGCACTCCCAGGCACACTTCTCACACACCTGCACACCTTTGACACCCCAGGCACACCTCTACACCCCAGGCACACCTCTGACACTTCCAGATACACCTCTGACACCCCAGGTACACCAATGATACTACCAGGTACAGCTCTGACACTCCCAGGCACACCTCTGACACTTCCAGATAACTCTGACACTCCCAGGTACAGCAATGACACTCCCAGGCCACCACTGACACTGGTACACCTCTGACACTCCCAGGTACACCAATGACACTCCCAGGTACACCTCTGACACTTCTAGGCACACCTCTGACACCCCAGGCACACCTCTGACACCCAGGTACACACCTCTGACACCTCAGGAACACCTCTGACACTCCCAGGCACACCTCTGACTCTGCACACCTCTGACACTTCCAGGTACACCCCTGACACTTGCAGGTACACCCCTGACACTCCCCAGGTCCACCAATGACACTGGTGCACCTCTGACACTCTGGTACACCTCTGACACCCCAGGCACACCAATGA
>NW_024721178.1:1372500-1383729 GCF_018991925.1 Homarus americanus | reverse complement strand
ATGTTATTAGCACGTTTCAGTTACGTGGCAAGGTCTAAAAGCGGATTTTTGGCCAAAAATACGTTTTTTCTCTCTGAACTTAAATTAATAATGCCTAACTATTTAAATTTTATCAGAATAATACCAAGCACTGAAATAACTACTCAAAGAAACCCAGCCAAGTGGCGAGTAATTAGCATTGCAAAAGTAGCCAAAATATTCTCAGAAATAAATTTGAACATTTTCTAAAAGCCATTTGAACAAGTTATAATCAAGATATCAAATTTTGGTTGTAGATCCTTAAAGCAGAGACATTCAGGACTACCTATGCTGGAAATTTTGAACAAAATCCATTTTTGACGAAAATGACAAAAATTATGAAGTCATCAACCTTAAAAGTTTTGGCCAAAATACGTTTTCTCTCTAGAACTTCAAATTTAATGTGCTAATATTTAATTACATCCAGAGATAATACACACAAGCACCAGAAATGACCTCAAAAACCAATAAGTGGCGGTAAGTGGCTGCAAAAGTAATTAAGAATATTCTAAAATCCTTTGAACATTTTTCATAAAAACCATTTGAACTGGAGTTATAATCAAGGTATCATTTTGGTTAACAGATCCTTAAGCAGCACATTCAGGAGTACCTATACTGAAATTTTGAACAAATCCTGCATTTTTGGCAGAAAATGACAAGTGTAAAGTCTAAAGCCTTAAGGATTTTTGGCCAAAAAATACGTTTTCTCTCTGACTAAATTTAATGTGCCCTAACTATTTAAGTACATCAGAATAATACACAAGCACCAGAAATGACCTCGAAAACCATAGATTGGCGAGTAATTGGCGTTGCAAAAAGTATTAAAATATTTTTAAATCATTTTGAACATTTTCAAAGCATTTGAACAAGTTATAATCAGGTATCAGAATTTTGGTTAACAGATCGTAAGGACATTCAAGTGCCTATCTGAATTTGGAACTTAGTCATTTTTTTGGTGGAAATGACGAAATTGTGAGTCTTAAAGGATTGTTTTTGGAAAAATAAATTTCTCTCTGAATTAAAATTTAATGTGCTAACTATTTAGTGTCAGAATATTACAAGCACCGAAGATGACCTCGAAACCCATAAATTGTTTGGTAATTAGCATTTTAAAAATGTAATTAAAATGTTCTAAAAATCATTTGAGCATTTTCTAAAAGCTCATTTGAACAGTTTATAATAAGATATCAAGTTGGTTAACTGATCGTAAGCTTTGTTCAGAATTTTCTTGCTGAGGTTTGAACAAATCATTTTGAGAAATTTAAAAATTGTAGAGATCTTAATATATGAGTTTGGCCATGCGTTTCTCTCTGAACTAAAATTTAATGTGCTAACTGTTAAGTACATGTCAGGAATATTACACAAGATGACTCGAGTAATAAGTGGCAGGTAATTGCATTGCTAAAGTAGTTAATATTCTAAAAATCATTTGAACATTTTATAAAAAGCCATTTGAACAGGGTTATAATCAAGATATAAAATTTTGGTTAACAGATCCTTAAGCAGCACATTCAGGAGTATATACTGAAATTTTGATTAAAAATCATTTTTGGGAATGAGAGAAATTGTAAGTCTATAATTAAAGGATTTTTGCAAAATACATTTTCTCTCTGAACTAAAATTTAATGTGCCTAACTATTTAAGTACATCAGAATAATACACAGACTCAGAAATGACCTCGAAACCCATATAGTGGCGAGTAATTAGCATTTCCAAAGTAATTAAAATATTCTAAAAATCATTTGAACATTTTCTAAAAAGCCATTTGAACAAGTTATAATCAAGATATCAGAATTTTGGTTGGTAACAGATCTTTAACAGCATTCAGAATTCTATACTGAAATTTTTGAATAAAATCCATTTTTTGGCAGAAAATAGTAAAATTATAGAGTCTATAGCCTTAAAAGGATTTTTTGGCCAAAAATACATTTTCTCTCGAACTAAATTTAATGTGCCCTAACATTTAAGTACATCAGAATAATACACAAGCACAAAGTGACCTCGAAAACCAATAGTGGCGAGTGTAATTAGCATTACAAAAGTAATTGAAATATTAAAATCTGAACATTTTTCTAAAAGCCATTTGAACAAGTTATAATCAAGATATCAAATTTGGTTAACAGATCATAAGCAACACATTCAGGGAGTACCTATATAAATTTGAACAAAATCCATTTTTGTATAAAATGAAAAATTGTGAAGTCTATGGCCAAAGGATTTTGGCCAAAAATAACGTTTTCTCTCTGAACTAAAATTTTAATGTGCCTAACTATTTAAGTACATCCAGAATAATACACAAGCACCAAAATGTTATCGAAAACCCATAAGTGGCGAGTAGTAAGCATTGCAAAAGTAATTAAAATATTCTAAAAATCATTTGAACATTTTTCTAAAGCCATTTGAACAAGTTATAATCAAGATATCAAATTTTTTGGTTAACAGATCCTTAAGCAGCACATTCAAGTACCTATACTGAAATTTTGAACAAAATCCATTTTTGGCGAAAATGACAAAATTGTAATCTATAATATTAAAGTTTTTGGCTAAAAATACGTTTTCCTCTGAACTAAAATTTAATGTGCCTAACTATTTAAGTACATCAGAGATAATACACAAGCACCAAGAAATGACCTCGAAACCCATAAGTGGCGAGTAATAGCATTTCAAAAGTAATTTAAATATTCTAAAAATCATTTGAGACATTTTCTAAAAGCCATTTGAACAAGTTATAATCAAGATATCAAATTTTGGTAACAGATCATAAAAAGCAGCACATTCAGAATTGCCTATACTGAAATTTTGAACAAAATCCATTTGGCGAAAATGACAAAAATTATGAAGTCTATAACCTTAAGGATTTTTGGCCAAAATACGTTTTCTCTCTGAACTTAAATTTAATGTGCTAACTATTTAAGTACATCAGAATAATACACAAACACCAAGAAATGACCTCAAAACCCATAAGTGGCGAGTAATTAGCATTGCAAAAGTAATTAAAAATATTCTAAAATCATTTGAACATTTTTTCTAAAAAGCCATTTGAACAAGTTATAATCAAGAATATCAAATTTTGGTTAACAGATCATACGCAGCACATTCAGGAGTACCTATACTGAAATTTTGAACAAAATCATTTTTGTGAAAATGGCAAAATTGTGATCTATGTGTAAGGATTTTTTAAAATTTTAAAATCATTTGAACGTTCAAAAGCCATTTGAACAGGTTATAATCAAGATATCAAATTTTGATTTATAGATCGTAACACTTCAGGTTGCTATACTGAAATTTTGAACAAATCCACGTAAATAATAAAAAATTGTAATCTATTATACCTTAAAGGATTTTGTGGCCAAAAATAACATTTTCTCTGAACTAAAACGTTTTTCTCTCTGAACTAAAATTTAATGTGCCTAACTATTTAAGTACAGATGAAGTTTTTAAACACACACACACACACACACACACACACCAGGTGTAGAATCTCTATCTCTCTCTCACAAAGCCAGGTGTAAAATGAGTCTCTCACAAAAATTGCCTTACATGTGATTAATGGCAGCAGCGTGGCAAAAACGAAAAATGGCAACAATTGCCTTACATGTGATTAATGACAACAGAGGGGCGAAAACGAAAAATGGCAACAATTGCCTTACATGTGATTAACGGCAGCAGTGGGGGGGAGGGAACCAAAAATGGCAGCAGTGGGGGGGAAACGAAAAATGGCAACAATTGCCTTACATGTGATTAACGGCAGCATGGTCTCAAATTCGAGCAATAAATACAGAGTATATTGCATATCTGTGCTTTGTATTTCATAAGATACAGACATCAGGAATATTGAAAATGGAAACCTCAGAAGCTGTCAACAACCAAACACATAATTAATTTATCAGGTGAAAATACCTGACAATAACAATGATGCTTACAATTAGATAACTTACATATGACTTAGAGTAAGACACGTCACGTAAGGCACTTCATTTTTCCAAATGAAATTTCAATTACCTTTTACAATAAACAAAAAATTATACCTCTGGGTGCCGGGTTTGAACCGGAGCCACCACAGTTGGCAAACAAGACTTAAATCTGCAAATAAAAAGAATGGGTGACCAAGAATGGGCCACTGTTCGCATAAAGCTGCACTTGAAACAACCCACAAGTTAAAGAAAAAACACATTTGTTATTGAAGTTTGGAAAAACGTGAACTGAGCAAGAGTTAGTGAAAAAATTACAGATAATTTGTAGCTCTAGAAGAAATACTAACTGCCCATTCAGACCCGAATTAAATTACATACAAATTCTATATAACATTGCATATTGCTCTGTGTGTATTTATGCAGGATGTAACACCACGTACAATACTATACACAAATACTAAACATAAATAGAAATTACCAACCAGAGGAAATTATAGACACTTAGCGAGATCACGGAGGAGCCTTTACGTTGTTAGTCTGGCTGAGGACATACACATATATAACGGTCCCGAGATGTAAGCACACATTTCGGTTTATTTATATGCAGTTTATGTTCAGCTCGATCACACTGAGAGAGACACAGACGAGGACTGAACAAGCAGATATGGAGAGTGTCACTGGGGAATAAGCAGCTGAGGTGGTGTGTGTGTTTCAAGCAAATCATTTACTGTTCCTCGAGCTTCTTAAGGAGCGTCTCGAGAGTAAGGTCCTCCTCGCTGAGCTGGGAGGGCAACGCTTCTTGTTTCTCCGGGATGAAGTGAGAGTCAGGTAACGTCTCTACCTTCTGAATCCACTTCTGTAGTTCCTGTAGTGAGTTCCTGGCGATCTGTGAGGGGGATGTTGAGGCTCATGTGGCTTTAACATGTACTATATATATACTTAGAATTAGATATGCAATAATATACCAGCATATGACTTTATACACTGCAGAAGCAAGCAAACACTTCAGTATATAGGGTGTCGCAGAAAAATGTCCCTGCCTCCCTCCCGCCCTGAGACACTGTGAGCGGGAGGGAGGGAGGGACATCTTTCTGGGACACCCTCATCTCTTTCCCTTCATCTTACAACTGTTCCTCCTACCCATCTCTTCCTTACCCCTTGTACTTCCTTCCTCGCTCCTATCCACCCTCTTTCTTCCTCCTTCCTGCTCACCTTTACCTATCTTCCACCTTCCTCTCTCTCTCTTTTCTTCCCTCTTATCATTCCAACTCCTTACTCCACCGCCCCTACCCTCGTCCTTTACCTTACCTTACATATCTCGCCCTCGAAGGATGAGAGAGGCTCGTGTTTAAGGCAGTAGACGGTTTTGAGTAGGTAACCCTCCGCCTCGTGTAGTTGCTCCAGGAACTCTCTCTTCGTGATTGCTGTGTTCTGGAAGGCCCTGTTGGCTTGAAGTAGAATCGGGGCGTGAAGTTCATAAACCGTTAACCCTGCAGGAGATGGAGATTGGATTTATGAGAGTAAGTGTTTTAGGAGTGTACGAGGATGAAGGGTGTGTTCTGGAGAGTCCTGTTAGTTTATGGGGAAAGGAGCTCGTATAGCGTTTAAGTCTGTGAGGGATGGAAGGGTGTAATGGATGTTGTGAAAGTGTAATACATAGACGGTTATTATCTAGAGTTACTCAATTGTCAAAGACTAAAGTATGTAATAAAATCATAAACCATAACATCTCTTGTCTTGCCATTCTTCAGTGTCACCGTCAACAGGGCCAACGTGCCTCTCTTTCTCTAGTACTTATTTACCTTCCTTTATCCCACTGTCTAGGATATCAGTAAGGACGTACCTCTGAGCCTGGTGATGCCTGGATCAAGTACGTCCAGCACCTGGAGAAGGTCTTTGCAGCACGTCACCTTCCTCAGGAGTTGAGCGTCACTCAGGTCTGTCAGGATGTAACCTGGCAGGCGCCCGTACATCTGCACCAATCAGAAAAGAGGAGGTAGTGCCAGGTGATGTTACATGAAAATCTATGCCAATGACAATGTAGGAGGCAAGTCACTTGATGTATGACGTAAACATCTGCACCAATCACAAGAAAGGAGGGAGTCAGGTAGTATATGACGCACACACCTGTAACAACCACACGAGATGAGGCAAAGTCAAGTGATATACAACGTAAACACTGAGAGGGTCTGAGTTGATACCCTTAATTATATGAATAAACTACGAGCTCAAAACAAAAAAACGTCAAAAAATGTAACGAAAAGTCAACACTGAAATAAAGCACTACTAAAGTACGAAATAGGCAAAGCAATAAAAAAAAAAAAACACACAGGGAACGTTGAAATTTGTTAGAAAATACAAAATTTTCCTTGTTTAAATTTTTTTTCTATCCTCAAATATCAAGTAAGCAGGAAAACACCTAAAGCTGTCCCCCATAACGGAGAGACATAATCAGAGCCGGATTTAGACCTGTGGAGGCCCATGGGCAGCCTCTTTGTGGAGGCCCCCCTCATTATAACTACCCAAGAGGGTGGGGTGGCGAGTGAAGCGAGCCTAAACATCTGGGAGTTCCGGGGGACGCTGTAAGCCCCCGGGAAAATTTTGAAATTTGAACACTTCTTTGGAGAATTTTGAAGCCATATGCAGTTATATTGAGGAAATTAGAACACAGCGCCCTGATGGCATTCGTAATGGAAGTGATAATGAAAAAATTATTTTATTTGTTTTTTTTAATCTCATTTTCGTTATTCCATGTAGTTCATTTTTAATCAATATATGTTTGTGGAATTCTAAATATATTATTAGCAACACAAACAATAGCATTCATTAAAAATATACGGTTCATAGGAAAACCAGGTATTCATGAATTTCAAGGAGTAGCTAGCCTAATTTCTATCACGCTTCTTGCTGAACATAGTTTTACGTGATGGAATAGATAAACATGAATTTTAAAGAATGAAAATAACAATAATCTAAATGAATAAACAAATAAATAAAATATTGTAATATGTGGAGGCCCCCAAATTGTGGAGGCCCCTGGGCAGCTGCCCATTTTGCCCACTCCTGAATCCGGCCCTGGACATTATATAAGCAGCACACAACATTTACCTAAGATAACTCTCTCCCAAAATATAACCAACTTTTAATATGTTGAACCTTATAACAATTTAATGCTAACCGACATTTATTACACAGAACTGACATAGAGAGAGCAACACCTGTTCCCTCCCTCCCTCCCACACTCACCTGAGAGAGGGAGTGCTTAATGCCCACCAGGTGGAAGTGTTGTGGGTGAAAGACGTATTGGTACTTCTTGAAGATTGTCTCCAGCTTCACCGGGTCATCCTCCCCCGCCTGACGCAGTTCCATGTAAACCAGCTTGTTAAGCCGCTCCACCGTCGCTGCCGAAACCTGCAACAGTACTGGGGTGTCATGGTCGAGATACTATACTGGGGAAGCACTGGATGCTCTGTACTGGGGAGTGAGAGGCGCGTGTGTACTGGACGTTGTTAATGGGTGAAGGATGGGTAGATACACTGGTCTGATCAAACAGCATAACTGATCTGATACTATGAATAATCTCAGGGGCAGATCCAGGAATATCAAAAGGGAGGGGTCCAAGAAGTTGTGGGTGGAGGAACATGGTGAGCACAGCGAACCCACCCAGCTGGGAGATATAAGTCCCCGTCCCATCAAGATATTTTTTTTTAACTCTGACCAATACCATGGGCATTTTGAGGCCATTTTGAAGACATGTGCACTTGATATTAAGAGATATTCTGAGGTCAATAGTAATCACTTTTTACTATACAAAAACACCTGAGTACAATACTGCATTAAAGAAAAAGTATTGTACTTTTCTGATGAAAAAGGAGGGTCCGGACCCCCAGGACCACCCTGGATCAGCCCCTGAATCTGACAACACGACTAAGCTGATAGCATGACTGACCTTGTAGCGGCATTTGTCACACTCCCAGATGCCATCGTTGGCAGGTGCGAGGGGGTCGGTACAGAGAATGTTGCCACCACAGCCAGGCTGAGAACACCGAAGAGCCCCGAAGTACATGTTGAGCTCCGTCGGATCCTTGCAACGGTCACAAGCGCAGTCGAAGAACTTGCCGTACTTGAGATGTTTCCGACGCTCCGTGGTGGCCGAGAGCACGTGTGTGTACGTCGCTGTGAGGGAATATATGGATAATAATTACAAGAGGATGGAGAGGAAGGTTGTTACAAGGTGATAAGCTGAATAAGAAGTTGTTCTGTACGGGAAAAAATAGTGTCAGAATGTCTATAGAATAAATGAAATGGCCATAGGGAATGAAAGAGATGCTACAGATAACAGAGAAAGTAAACAGAAGATTGGGAGAATAATATAACCAACTGCTAAATATAATATAAGAGAGACAGGGTAAACTGTCTTCTCTGGGGCGAAGGAGAATCAAAAGCATCATTATCGAAGAATAGACAAATATTAAGTGAAGAGTTGAGTGGATGGAATCACTGTGAAATGATAAGGATGGGAGGCTGAAAAGTGACAGAATGGATAATGATGGTGGTGATGATGATGATGAATATGATGATGATGATGATGGTGATGATGATAAAAATGATGAAGAGTACCAAAAAAAAGTCAGAGAGCATATGTATATATATATATATTCCCCATATAAAGCAATAGGCATTAAGAATAGTACAGTATTTAAGTGTCACAGGGGAATGAGTCTGTTGAGTACACCAAAATACTCCTTGGATAAATGCATCAATTTATATCTGCCAATTTATATTATCTTTCGCCAATATATTACCAATCTCTCTATCTATCTATCTATCTATCTATCTATCTGTCTATCTGTCTATCTATCTATCTATCTATCCATCCAGCCATCCACCTATCTACCACTCTAATCATCTCTCTCTCTCTCTCTCTCTCTCTCACCTGTCAGCTGCTCGCCCTTCTTGATAGGTGTAGAGGCTATAACCACCATAGTCATGTCGTCCATGAGGGTGTGGTGGGTGTTGTTAACGCAGAAGTGAGACATCATGGCACACAGCGGGTAGATCCCCCTCACTAGGTACTGGTCTTGGGTACCTGGAGGAGAGGGGTGTCAAGTGGAAGTGTCAAATGTGAATCAGGCAAATGTTACTTAATTGATGACAGAGAGAGAGAGAGAGAGAGAGAGAGAGAGAGAGAGAGAGAGAGAGAGAGAGAGGAAACAAAATTTGAGGATATTAACAGGTACACAGATGGTCAGAGAAGAATGGCAACAGTAATCATTCAATAGAACTTTATCAAAGCTCTCAAAAGTAGAACCTATCAAGAAATACATAATTCTGGTTTCATCTTCTACAATGGTATAACATCGTTTGGTACATTCCTGAAACTAGTCTCAACAGATATGAAAATTATATAGAGTAATTCTTCTCTACACCTACCCCCCAAAAAATATATATAAGTTTTGACAAGGTTAAAAAAAAGTCTGCAAAATGAGTCACTAAAATGCTACACCCAACAACGTAATATAAAACCTTTAGCTATGGACTGTACAGTTCATGAACTGGGCTGTCATTTTTTCCAGGTTTGAGAGATGATGTAATGCGCAATTTCTGGAAATTCCGAGGAAATTTTCCCGCCACCCAGAAAATTCCAGAGGTGGGGGATTTTTTCCAGCTTTGAGAGAGTCGTCTCGTTACCCGGAAATCTCTCATTGCATCAATTTTTCCGGCTAACGGAGATATCACTGATAATCAGTAAATCTGTATCATCAAAGAATTTTTTAACATATAACATCATAAGGAAACCTTTGAATTTAGTCACCCTTTCAAGCATTTTTGACAAGACATCATCCAAGTTTGACCTCTAACCACAGCATGATCTTGACCTATAGTACACATGACATTCGCTCTTTGGATTTCATCAACCTGCCTGCTGTAACCTTTGACCTGCAGATGGCCTATGACCTGAGGTTGACCCACCTGGTAAATTGCTGCGAACCTCGTGGCAGTTGACATCGAGGATGCCAGTGATAGTGTGGAGGAGTTCTTCGTCGACACCGAGTTTCACCTTCTTCAGGAGGTAGTCCACCACGTTGGTCTGAGGGAGGAGGACAGTGTGGGGATGGATACATCTATCTTAAATTATTGTTATGTTACATCTGACTCACATTACATGTTAATTGATTTTGATTTTACCCTATACTGTACATTGGTGGCATTTTGTTATCTCTCTCACTCTCTCCCATTCTTTCTCTCTTTCTCACTCATTCTCTCCGAGTTTTCATTCTCCTATTTGACTGTTCCTTTCCATCCAGCTTATTCCCCTCTCAGCCTTACATTACTATATATATCTCTCTCTTTGTTTTCAGTGTGTGTGTGTGTGTGTGTGTGTGTGTGTGTGTGTGTGTGTGTGTGTGTGTGTGTGTGTGTGTGTTCCCTTACTCTTAATCTTCCTTCTTCCTTTACTCTCGTTCCCCCTCTCACATACCCTCTTCTTATCCTCTCACCTGCTCTCTCTCCCACAGTTCAGTGCCACGCCTCAGGTCATTGTGGCTCTCCATGGCGATCAACGTCTTCCACTTATCCGGTTCCATCTTAGTTAAGCAGTAACACCTGTAACACAACACCTCGTTATATCTACCTGGAGGAAGTAGCTGTGTTTACCTGTTGGAAGTTGTCAGATGTATTTGTGTAATACGCCAAATAAACAATGTTCCAGATTGTTGGCAAATAATTGACACTGCGAGACTGTTGGCAAATAATCGATACTTCAAGATTGTTGGCAAATAATTGACACTGCGAGACTGTTGGCAAATAATCGATACTTCAAGATTGTTGGCAAATAAGCTATAATCTCACCCACACCAGCAGTTGTTTTATTTGAGTGTACAATTGAGGGAAGATAATAATTCTGATAACCCAGCACCCACCTGAGAGGCAGCATGGCTTCGTACATGTACTGAGCCTCAGAGAAGTCCTTCTGGTTAGGTTTATACCCGGAGGCGGCGAAGGCGTTGCACTCGAGCGGGTGATAGCCACGACCCTCGCACTCTGGCCCACACAACGGCCACCTGCACCTGCAATAGGGATCGTGATTAGGGTAGTGGTAAAGGTAGTTGGAGATGTTGATGGCAGGTGATGAATATGAGTAGTAATGGCTGCAGGTGATGAGCGTAGTACGTAGTGGTGGTGGTGTGAATGACAGTAGAAGTAGTGTGTGATGGAGGTGTGAATAGACAGTGCATGCAGGTGGTCAGTACAGATGACGATAGTTTGAGTAGATATCGCAAGAGGTTCAAAATAC
>NW_024721178.1:1170000-1367500 GCF_018991925.1 Homarus americanus | reverse complement strand
CCTCATCCCATTGTAATTTCCCTTGTAATATTTGCACCTTGGCCTGGCCTTATCTTGAACTAGGTAACAGTTAAATCTGAATGACAACACTGTATGGTGACTGGTGCCAACTGGGGCAAGGTGTTCCAGTTTGGCCACCATACCCTCCTCGTTTGTTATGATGAGGTCAAGTGGCTTGGGTGTTTGTTCCCCTCTGTAATGTGTCGGGTCTCTCACATGTTGGAACAGAAAATTATCTCTCAGAGTTTCTACAAAAAGAGTAGCAGGATTATTCAAGTCATTCGGGGTTGACTCGTTTCTCCAGTCGATGTCGCCATAGTTAAAGTCCCCCATGATAAGGAGGTGGCTGGGGTTGAGCATCGCCGCATTGTTTATTAAGGTTCTTAAGTTCCTTTGATTTAGTGGGCCACAGTTCGGGGATCTGTAGATACACCCGACGATAAGTAAGTCCCCTCCCTTTAATTTAATTTTACACCACTTGGACTCTTCAAAGACATCCTCTCCCTGTACCCTCGCCTGGCTGGCTCTAAGGTCTTGCCTAGCGTAGATAACCACACCCCTCCTGCAGGATTCTTGAGTTAGGTTCGTAAATGAGTCATATCCAGCAATACTGAACTCACATTCCTCTGGGTCGATTCTCCTGTTCTTGTACAACAGTTCTACAACTCCTACAATATCTGGTTGGTGTACTCTTAGTAGTGTTTCAAACTCCTCCCTCTTATCCAGGAACGTGTCGGTATTAGTGTACATGACATTCAAGCCAGAATTTGTTCTCGGTAACGTCTCTGCTCTTAGTAATAAACCCGCTCCACCCACATTCTCAGAAGCTGCAGCATTTGCTAAGTACACTGTATTTTGCAGGGTGTGGTTAAAAATTTCATTGTTTACACGGCGCTCGTTCCCTCCTGTCCGGTAGGCTGAGCTGGTGCCGCCTCCCGGGTGGGGGGTTGAGTGGGTGGAGGGTGCACTGCTGCCCCCTGGCCCTGTGTCGGCACACTTGTTTCCACTACCCTCCCCCTGAGTATAACCCATGTGCACCTGTCCCCGTTCCTTCTCGACTCCTCCCTCCTCTGCTTCAAGTCCAGCAGGAGCTTCTTGTGCTGTTCCCTCTGCATTACCGTGCGGTCTGGGTGAATAAATACATCTCGAAATGCCTCGCTCCTTGCTAAGTTTTTTGCCTGCCGGATAACTTGCCATTTTTCCTCCTCACTCCCTAATGTGATCCTGAGGGGGCGAGGCTTAGCCCCCTGCTTTTGTCCCAGTCTCCTCACATCCTGAGGGGTTGCTGGAATCTTCAGAACCTCTGTGCAAATATTTTGAAACAGCACCTTGTCGTGTGTTTCCTTACTCACAGTTCCCTCTGCCTGGCTCTCTGGGACTCCAAAAACTATTACATTGTTCCTGCGCTGGAGCCGTTCCTGGTGTTCCTCCTCTCCCCTAACAGTAGGTCCGTTAATTTTCATTTCTTCGACACACTTTTTCAGAGTCCCAATCTGCTGTAGAACCTGTACTGATTCTGCATTACTCTCCGCCCCCCCCCACCCGTGGCCCTCCTAATACGTCCGCATAGCTCCTCTTAGCAACCACCTCCATTCTATTAGCTACTTCCTCAGTCTTAGCAAGGATCTCTTTCTCAACTTGCTCCAGTTTGTCAACCAGCAGGGCTCCTGCTTCATCTATTTTCGTCCCTAGAGAACTCGTTCCCTTATGGATTGCAATCGCTTCATTCACCTTGACTATGCAGCCAGGGCAATACCAGCAACAGCCATCAAGCTTTACGGCAGTTAGTAACTTCCTAGACGTTGCATTAGTTAGGCCTGCATCCTCCATATCCGACGTCTCCCTGCAGTAATCACATACCAAACTCATGGTTGTTGTTGTTGTGGGGGGGGGGGTGCAGACTGTGTATAGATCTACACCTATTTCAAAGAAAATAAAGAGAGAAAAAAGTACTTAGCTACTCTCTGTTGCCTATGGAGTTGTCGTCTGCGACTGCGTACACTGTATCTCCCTGTGAATGGTGTATTGTAGGCACAGTTTCAGTCCTTGAGCAAGCACACAATCAACATAAAATAAAATTTAAAGTCTCTGTGGCACCTATGACACGACTTGGTTTCAGCTGGCACGGTGCCTTTCCAGCTTGCTTGCTAGTGAGCGCTCACTTTAAGTTATTTACAACTTCAGCGGTCACTGATGACACTATGAACTATCACTGTGTACACTGTATCTCCCTGTGAGTGGTGTATTATAAACACAGATTCAGTCCTTGAGCAAGCACACAAACAAAATAAAATTTAAAGTCTCTGTGGCACCTATGACACGAATAGGCTGGCAGTTGTCCTTACCAGCTCGATTGCCAATATGTATTCACTTTAAGTTATTATAGTCTCTTCTGCATTCACTGATGACAACTATGAACTGATTTAACTGAAGGCACAGTACTACACTCCCTGGTTGGCCTTTATCACAGCCGTGACCACAACACCCTAAAAAATAAAATAAAATAAAAGCTTTGTCATGTGGCAGTGATTGTGTGGTTATAGGCCTGTGACCCTGGCTGTACCTCCAACTCGGTGGAAATTGAGTTTTCAAAAATACAATCGTGTCTAGCATGAAAAGTCCGACATCGATTTACACTTTCACCTCACTAAGACGATCTTGACGAACTTATGTAATCACTGTCCAATTTCTGCCGCTCTACATCGAAGGCCCGGATGCCGAACACGCTTTGTTACAGAGACGCAACACGACCCGCCCGCCCTAAACTCACAAATTCAGTACTGTTATTATTATTATTTACAGACCTCAGGCAGCTGGGAGGTGAGGACTACAGGGTGTGTTTACGAGTCTATAACGGCAGCTGTGGCATTGTGTGGTCTAGGAACAACATCCTGGGGAACTTCAACTTTACGGTGACTTGTAATGTCGATGCCATTGATCCCAATACCGCAGGTGGGTGAATCGTGTAAATGCTGGGGTATTGCTCTTTCAAAACATTTCCCAGTTATTACAGGACGGCAAACGTGCATACCTTACTCTTCTGTGTAGTTTGTAGCCATTCGTGTATCTATGCAGGTTCCCCGTATGTGAGGGGGCGGACTGCCCTAAGGACTATGTTTACATCCCAAGGGGCGTTCACGGACGATACTGTGGCCTCGGCTTTCCCTACACCGTTTTCTGTGGTTCCCTCTACACAATTTTCAGGGAGTCTCCCCTACACAGCTGTAGACACCCGTTTATACACAACCAGACATTTGTTTATACATAACTGTATGGAAACCTGGAATCACAAGTTAAAGGTGTCTGTTTATAAGTGTAACATGCAGGTGTTTGGTACAGGTGTGAGTACGTGAGTGCGCATATAGTAGTACAGTGCAGTACTTGTTTCCTCCAGCCAGTCAAGCCTTTCACGCTAGACGTACAGACGGATCATTACGAGGTGGAGAACGGTGACTTTGGTCGTCGCGGATTCAGGCTTAACTTCCATCAGACGACTTAATGCCCGCGAGAAGATACTGCTCCCAAAACCACCACCTCGAGTCTCAGAGATCGTTGGTCAGATGTTTCCCTCTAAATGGATATTATATTGCACTTCTATGGCTGACCCTTAACTTAAATCATAAGAACTGATCTATTTGACTCAAAAGGTTCGTAGGTTAAATTTTCCCATGTGACACAAGTACCCGTCCACCTGGCTCAAAGATTTGGAGGTTAATTTCTTCCTTATTTAAAGATGGAAAACCATACTACATTAGAGTCTCACTCTTTGTTAATTTCTACGTCATTCTTTAGTGTCCTTACTAGTATCACTTGTCATTAACAAGAGTTAAGCACAATTTGTGTCATTAACAAATAAAAGTTTTAAAATTGACCTATGTGCTGAGTATGGTTATTACATCACATTCATGTACTATATACTGTACAGTGCATGTAAACATTTCATGAATAACACAGAGGGAACCACATCTGAGTGTGGTTACAGAACCCTGAAGCAGAGAGAAGAATATAACACACAATAAAATAAATGACAACAAAATGGTGTTTCTCCACTTCTATATAAACTCATTATCTCTGCCTTCCCTTTTATTCTAATTTATCCATTTACGCACAATTTATTCGCATTCAAAAGTTAAATAAATTTAATTAAGAAATCTCACTCAGTGAGGTGTTGGAGGTACAGTACTACAGCCTCTTAACAGGCTCAAATTCCAAGGTCAAAGTGTTATCCAGTGTGACCCTACCAAATATCGCAGGTGTTCTCCGTGTGCTCCGGTTTCCTCCTGTATTGTACTTATGCTGGACAATTAAAGTCACAAAGGCGCAACAAAGTGAGAAAAAAAAATTTACCGACCGACCGAACAGGTAGTAAGTTGACGTGAAAATTGTAAATTAAAAAAAAATGTATAGAAATATAATAATAAAGACCAATATTTTTCACACTATTTTTTACAGCAAGTGGTTATATGATATACTTTACATTGTATACCAAACAACCACTTGCGGTTATATGATATACAAAATATAATGTAAGAAGCATTCGCACAAAATTACACATACACTTTCTATAACCATTTTGTATCATTAAAACAAACAATCCAGTACTGTACTCACCACACTGTACTTAAACCAGTTGTACATCACATCTATATGATAAGGATCCTCCATTGTGGTGGTGGTGTGTTTCAGTCCCTCCTAATGCGTGTTGCTGCTGCTCAGTGCGTATTCCTACCCCTTCACGTGTGCTATAGCCCTTCCTGTTGTGTTTCAACCCGTTTGTATTCTGTGGCCCCCTCCCAGCGTGTTGCAGCTCTTTCTCGCAGGATGTTCCGTCTTGTGTTTTCACTGTGAAATACATATGCAACATAAGTTAAAGTTTATGATAAACAGGCTTAAAAAATATTACAAACGAGATAAATAGCAATGTCAAAATTTTTAACGTCATAAAATGTAAATTGTCTAATTCAATGAAAGTTGTCCATTCTTTTCAGGTTCCGTCGATGCCTTGCTTACCTTACGTCTTGACCTTTGCCAAGACCCGGAATTCCTCCCATAATTTTACTGTGCATATTCGGTGTCTCTTTGTTAAGAAATGTTAAGATAGACGAGCCTCAAAATCGATTAAGTTTTAGTTACTTTAGGTTACTTTAAAAAAATGGGGTTTAGGTTATGTACAAGGAAAGTTGGAGTTACATGCCAAGAAGGTCGGCAAACCATTGAACCCAAGAACGTCTTTTTCAATTTCTGCTCTTAGGTACTCAAGTTTTTGGTGTTTGTACATTGCCTACCTAAGCCATTTTTCTGCAAACATTCTTATTTTATTAATTTAAAAGGATATAATGGAAGAGGGAAATTACGGAATAAAACACGGTGAAACACTGATCATATGACAGTAAATGATGTCTCTACGTGCTTTGTACATGAAGAAATTAATTATTTACCGTAAATACAACTCCACACAATCTAAAGCCAATGCGAGTCCTCTGATTGTTTACAACCGACCCCCTTGGTCCGAACGTGCTCTCTCGTTCACAAAAAAGTAAATTACATCATGGCGCTTCAACAAAGTTGTTTTCATTGGTACCAGATATAATAAGTATTTCCTGTTTAAAATGGCGGGAAGTTTAGGGCGGAGGAGCCCGGCTGGGAAGTTAGGTAAGGTTGGATAGGATTGTTTGATTTGTTAGGTCAGGTGGTAATTATATAGGATTAACCCACGAGCAAAACTGATTGAAAACAATTATAAAAACCGGATTTTCATTGTTATATTATAGTGGACACTGTTGTAGTTTGTGGAAATATGTTAAAAACAATATTTTTATTAAATAAACGCTACTTAACATTTGTGGGTATGAAGAACAGACCTAACCAACCAAACCTACCTAACCTTACTTAACTTCCCCGGTATATTAAACAGAAAGAACTTACCAAGTATGATAAGGTGAAATTTGAGGCATTTTCTGGACGTAAGATGATACGGCCGCATAGGCGCTATGTAGCCCTGGCGGGTTATTCCTCCTTATTCCTATATAATAGCCAGTCAGGTTTTATGGAGTTCAAGTAAATGTCGCCTCTTTTAAAATACTTACTATATTGAAAAGAACATTTGTGGAAAAAATAAAGAAAATCGAATAACTCCTGGCCGTAGCGGTGTTCCCATACATCATGGAACAATGTGATGTCCTCAGAAGGAGAAACGCAAGTTAACACGTCGGTAAGAATCACTGGCCATGGAGAATAGTGTCGTATCTTAATTTAAAATTAATCACTGGGAAGGTTCACAAGTAGGACACACAATTAGTACAATAAGCCTGACACGTCCCTAGACCTAAAAGAATAAGCGCACATAAAGGACTTGGAGCAAGTTAGCCGACCGTGATGGCAAGAGATGTGCTGGAGAGAGACACCAAAGGTTGACACGAATTCTGTTGCTCCTGATTTGTGCATCGGCTTTTAAAACTTCTTATTGGGCAGAGCTTATGGAGGCGGGACTACCGATACTGAAATGTGATTGGTTCCCTCAGTGCCGTCAGCTGGTGTTCTGGAAACAAGTTGGAGCACAAAGGAGGCAGTGAGAAGTGCTGACTGCCGTCCCTCTGTCGCGCCGGGATTTCTAAGTTTTCTATACTGGCAGACAGCTAGAAGGGGAAATGCGTTACATTAAGGTCCCGTGTTTCCACTATGTCCAGCTATAACACAACTATATCAATGTAATCTTAGAACATGTCCATATAGGCATTGTCCTCACCTGTCATTTCCTCTTCATATTAGTACAATAACGCAAGAAGTAGAATGAAACTGTAAAGCAACTTGTATTTTGTAATAGCAGTTAGCCGCGTTCATCTGATTAATTGCCTATCTCTTGTTTTATCTTGCTGCTCATTTATTTACTAGTTGTATAAAATAAAAATAACTATAAAATTCGACTGACACCAGAATTGGAAATTGTAGGCCTACCTACTAAAATCATGTTCCAAGACTGCCAATTTATGTAAACCTATCGAAATACTGTGGCTAATGTGTAAGCTCGCTTTAATGTGTTTGATAATATTGTCAATTCAAACCTTTACCGGAGTCTCAAATTTAAGTATTAGGCGAAACATTTATTTCTGAAAGAGCACCAGGTCCAGCTCTCAATATATATCTTTCCAAGAGTCTTTCATGACGTGCCTGCGTGCCTAATTCATGACAGCAGACACGAACCACCCACACCTAACTAAAACAAATCTAGCCTCAGAAGCTTTGGTAGTTCGTTTGGTTTTATTTTGGCACCAGCTTTTGTACTATGATCATAATAATGTACCTAGTATGTACGGAGGTTTTTTATTTCATCAACACACTTCCATACTCAGCCCAAAAGCAAAAATTTATTGGGTCGAACCCAGATCAGCAACCACAACCTAATTAATAATAAACCCACGTGCCATATATGTACCGGTAGTTATTTGATGCAGCTGGATTCAAAACCTGATTGTAACTTGTACTGTATCAGATTAAGATGCATGATAACGTTTCAAGATTGTACACAATAAATTCTATATTTTACTCATTAATAAACATCAATTAAACGCTTCCTCAACAGAGAATTGCGAGAGGTGGTGGGGTCGTTCCTTACTTGAAAGGCTTTCAAGTATCATACACAACAAAAACAAAAAAAGATAAGCATCCCCAGCCATAAGTTGTAAATATACGGAAACACACATTCAGTACATGCACACAGATACAGTACTTACAACATACAGTACTTCTAGACACATACTCAAAGATACATATAACACAGTATACAAATACCTAAAAACATAACAATTCACCTACACCTAAAATACATAAATAAATATACAGTACATAAGCAAGTGTACATACTATACATTAATAAACAGGCTCATACCCCTGAAGACGCCCACACCGAAATTCTCGCCCGACTGCATCCTTCCCCACCTCTATGTAAATATACTGTATGGCCTGACAGCTGACATACTACTCGTCTGGGGATAGATGTCCTACATAAGCTAAACCTACAATCTTTCGCCTTGAGAAATTGAAAAATTCAAGACGTTGTTTCAGATTAACACAAAAATCCAAATTAAAAATATATTTGTTAAAAAAAATAATGTCTGAAAAATACTTCGTATTTAATGATACCAGAAAATATATGCATCTGTTGACAAGAGATATTGTGTTAATATTCTTATCTACAGCAAACGGAACGAATCAAGTGAGGGAAGAGATTGAACGAGTCGCGTGGTGCTATGTCAGCGGGTTGTGGAGGTGCCAGTAAGCTGATGGGCTATTCTTGGCACCTTGACTACCGACTCAAGGAAGTCTGGTGCCACCAGGAGTAAGACGGGCGGAAACAAAACTAATACCAAGGGAATCTAACACAATCAGTGAACGGACTTAACAAAAACGGCACAGTAACTCCGTATCAACAAGGGCCCATAGCACGAGAAACAAGATTCAGAAACACATTCAAGCAAAACAAGGCCTTAACACTATCAACACAAGGCCTAAACACTGTCAACACAAGGCCTCAGCACTATCAACAGAAGGCCTTAACACTATCAACACAAGGCCTTAGCACTATCAACACAAGGCCTTACACTATCAACACAAGGCCTTAGCACTATCAACACAAAGCCTTACACTATCAACACAAAGCCTTAGCACTATCAACACAAGGCCTTAGCACTATCCACACAAGGCCTTAGCACTATCCACACAAGGCCTTAGCACTATCCACACAAGGCCTTAGCACTATCAACACAAGGCTTAACACTAGGAACACAAGGCTTAACACTAGGAACACGGGGCCTCGACATTAGTTACAAAGCCTCATCATCTTCACCCCGAGACCTCAACAGTCAACACTATGTCTCAACATTGTCAACCCGGGGCTAACACCTGCCACAGAGAGGCTTCATCGTGAACATTGAGTCCGGGACATGTACCTTCACCAGGTGGTGGGGGCGGGCAGACTGATCCTCTCACCTGGGCCCTAGCCCCTGGCACGGGTATGGGTCGTCTCTGGCAATGTTGGCAGTAGAGCACTTGAGCCCCTCCCCACCCATCGTCTTTTGAGTTTTTTGTTTGATGAACAAAAACATTACTCGATTGAATATAGAATGGGTATTTTATTTTACTATTTTATTAATTTCTTTATATTTACTTTCATCCTCTTTGATTTTTCTTCTTGTTTACAAAACGGATGTAAAGGAATCTCCCCACAACCGTTCATGGAAAAATGGACTTCTTTTAGTTTTCAAAGTAAGGTTACTTTTCGTCTAGCCCTCGCTAGTCGCTGTCACAGTTTGTGGCCTATTTTTAGCCGCCCGTGTTATGTGCAATAACGCCTCAGTGATTAATAAATTCAGATCTGAGGAAAAGGTTGTTTCAATTGTTGGAAGTATACATGGTCATTCATTTGAGGATTAATTATCTTTATACTTCTCTCTTCCACAAGCGTTTTCAATAAATTAAGCGAAATTTAAGAAAAAAATTATCTTAAAAGAATTATAACAAGTACATTTTTATTCCCGGATATAGAAGTGCCGATACCTTTTGCTATGCGTTGAAAAATTTGCTTTATTAATTCAGTAAGGCTGACCAATAGTAGTTCAAGAGTACAATAATTAAGTATGAAATATACGAGCTTTCATTGCCCAGATTTTAATTGTTGTAGGCGGTCGGTCGAAAGATGAATGGAGGTGGAAACATTATGTATTGACAGTTTCTTTAACAACTAACAATTTCCTTTAACGTAAAATGCAGTATAAACTTTCTTCCTCCATCTTTGTCTCTCTCATAACCGCTGCTGCGACACACCACGTTGCCTCTGCACACGTGGAGGAATAATTTTAGCATCATATTGTGCCGAACAGTCGGAAGTACAGTAGTCTGATACCATATACTTCACCTGGTTGTTTTGATTTATTCAAGAAATATATTACAAATGATTATGGAAACCCACATATGATATTTATAAACATTAAAGGAGGCCTAATTTATTATACATCCACCCATAATTTAATCGATCACGTCCCTGGAAGTCAAGAGTAAAGATAATAATTGTAGAGTTCTTAGGCATTTTTGCCATACAGTAAGGTAATTGCAATAGTACTTTACTGAACAATATTACTGTTGACCTCTAAGTTGGTTACAAGGGGCTAAAAGCGACATGAGGTACTGTATAAGTGAAATGATTGAAGTCATTTTATATGGATCAAAAAGAAAGTTAATGAAGCTCATTCCTGGTCAAATCATGCAAAAAAAAAAAGTTTCCCACCACACCATTTTCGATTTTTCAGGAACTCAGTATGTGGAAACTCAGTGTATGTGGCACAATCTGTACAAAAATCCACAACACCTGAAATTTTAACATAATCAGACTCGTAATTAAAAAAATACGGTCCCCTAATTTTTAGAGGATGTCACATAAGAACTAAATTTCAGGAGTAATATCTCGGCCCCAAATTGAGCCAGAAGAATAATTAAAAGTGCATCTGTAAGGCATTTTGTCAGATGGTATAACTACCTATCTATAGAAATAAGCTGAAATTAAAAGGTAAAAATTTATTATTTCTTATTTTTAGGGGGGTTTTGCCCCCACCTCAGGGCAATTTCTTTTTCCAATTTAGAACGACCCTCAACTTTATATGAATCAAGAACAGTTATGTAATTACACAAAATATGTTAGGGACAAATTTACAATAGTTAAGTAGAGTTTATTTTATGAACATATTTATTTTATTTTTTATATTGGGGCTTTCTTGTCATTGGGGAACCAAACCCTATTTTTCCCATATGTTATGTTATTCGATATATGAATATTAACTTAACAAATTGTTTTCAAGGAACCTAACCCATTCATTTAGCGAGATACCTGTACAATCAGCAAAATTCTGTCACACCATACTCCTGCCATGCTCAAGAGCAGAATTTGTGAGTCACAAGATGTCGTCTGTGCAAATGTTTTTGTAAATAACATACCCTGCATTTGCCATTTTCAAGACCTGTTTTTCTTTAAATTTCTGTAGTGTCTAAAGTGTGGTGCAGGCTGCCATTATCGTGAAGATAAATATGTTTGGTTTTTCATTTAATGATGCAAATTCACCAATACAAAGATAAGATTAGGTTAGGCATGGTATGGATATAGTACACACTCCATGGGTCGGTTACAGATATCCGACTATGGATACTCTCCCCCATGTTCATTTTCAGGTTGCAGATGAGTATCCGTTAATACGAGCGTCAAGTAGTGCGGAAGGTACCAGCAGAGTAGATGTAAGGTGGTTGAGTAAAGCATCTTGTAACTTCTATAAGGTGCCATTTTGCAGTCACATTGTTAGATTGCTATAGTGTGCATCCCCTATGCATCATTTCTAAATCTTCTTTTGTAAATCACCCTTAATTATGTTTCAAAATGACTAGAAAGTGTTCACATGATAGTGCAGGACCTGCTCATAAACATAAAGTAATAGATCTAGAACAGAAAATGAAAGAATTAAGCAACGTGAAGGAGGAAAAAACTATCGCTGCGCTCTCATGCTAACTCAGTCTCACTACTTCAACCAAAAGACATTGTGAAGGACAGGGCTCATATAAAGCCTTTAAAACCTAAAGTACTTATGATAACGAAGCAGCAACCATTTGTTATTTTTTAGTTGGAAAACTTAGTGTGGATGAGCAAATCAGGACCAGGATTATGGTATGGTAAATAAAATTACTGTGCAATGTATGTTACAGTACATACACTAGTTTTTTAGTTACTGTACTTAATTTTATTTGTGTATGTATTTTTCTTTCCTATGCTTCTATTGCTACTTTGTAATTAATAAAAAAGTATTGTATGGTGTGTTCAGGTATCCCTCGCTGTATGAATGGGTTAGGTTCCTTGAAAACCATATATGTGAATATTCATATATCGAATAACATAACACAGGGGAAAAATAAGGTTTGGTTCCCCAATGACAAGCAAGCCCCAATATCATACCTAAAAAAATGAAATTGGTTCACAAAAAACCCTCGTTAACTCCAGTAAATTTGTACCCGACTACTGTAATTTAGTACATGTAAGTACAAAAAAAAAACAACAAACAAAATTGGCTCCCAAAAAACAAAAAATTACATAAATACTGTACTGTAAATTAGCACCTAACTACTGTGATTTAGAGCCTGTTTCACTCGTCGTCTGAAAATTTTAATAGCCCTTTTTGTTATTACTATTGTTAGATCCTTCTTGTCAGTCTATTCTCTACTGAGTTTTGAGGGTTTGTTCACAGACTGTATTAGTACTTGGTATTCAGTTAAACACAAATAGTTTTCTTAATACCTGTATACAGTACATTAATATGAAAATGTAATATCTACACTTCTGTCAGTCTGCCAGATGTGAGCACCAGCTATATCACTTGTTATAGCTGTGAGAAAGAATGAGTATAGCTTATATTTATATAAGGATTAGTTATCAATATACAGGTACCTGACAGAGGTTAATACAAGTCTAACACATTGAATAATAATATAAAGCGATTGGTACATTGCCGTACATAACCTTACCTAATATAAAGTGAGAAAAAGTGTAATAGAATAGAATATTCATGCAAAATAACTATTAAATATATATTTGCTACAATAATGCTTTAAAATAGTATCCTTAATTATTTTTCCTCATCTCCCTATATACAAATAAATACTGCATAAAGTTCTATGGTTGTACTCTACTGTACTGAAAACTTCAGTCAGTTTTGAAAGATAAGTAAGATTCTTTTAATCATATGTCCACCTTACCAGACCACATTACAGTACAGTACACACTAAACAGTAGACTGTTTATTCCAACTTTACTTATGTGTGATTGGACATATGAATGTACATCTTACCTCTTAAATAAGCATAGTTAGATACATGTAAACAGAAGCCTGTAAAATGTAGGCATGTGGCTAACTAATCACTCCCCTTCCACACCGAGGCCTCCAAATAATTATTCCCCTTCCACAAGGCCCCCAATATCTGTCATTTCCCAGTTGCCCTAAAGAACATAGTATACAGGTACCAACTATATGCGACATGTAAATACCCATAAGCCACTCTACACTGTGCTCACTTCATTTATACACATAAGAGGGGAAATGAAAATCCCAAATTCAACACTTTGTCTATTTATTTATTACATGAAAAATAGATAGTTACAGTGCTTCATTATATATGAAGAATTGTTGATAGATAGGGGCATTGTCTGTGTTTACACAATGTAAATCTTGTATTTGCAAAGTTTCCCAATAAATTCCAGGTAAAGAGGAACCTATAGAGTAAGAGCTTTTTATAAAAAATCCATGTAGTGTAATAAATTACTGGCTTTTTAAATTATTGAAGAAATTACCTAATTTAAAATATGCTCACTGTCCTCTTTAGTGATAGTTATTAATTCACATGTACAGTAGCTAAAACAACCATCTGTGCATACTTTGTGGGAAACAATCGGAGACCATGGACGATAAATTTTGGTTGAGGGCTGTCACTAGTAACACGTAAAATTTTGGAGCATATCGACCCCCGCCTGCACAGATAGTTGTTTTAGCTACTGTACATGAACAGAGTACCGGTATATCCTGGAATACATGACATTATGAGGCTTATCATAATAATTATTAATATAATTTATTTTGTCTAATCTAAGAACTACCACAACACCATGAGAAGCTACGGCCAAGTTTGTACAGTTAAGTCAAGGTGGTTTTATGACCCTAGTACTTCCCTCTGGAAAAAACAAACAGAAAAACCTACACTATGACAATTTTCTTTCCAATGCAGCATTAATGACAACTAAAATGGTGAGTAAACATAAGTAAAGCATGTTATATGCTGTATCTGGTACAGGGAAACCAATGAATGAAGCTATGATCATGGGAACATTGCCCTCAGAAGGGCATTTTTCACATGGATGATTCAATTTTATAAAACGTGGTCCCCTAATATGGAGTTAATCTCTCATACTTTGTGTAGCAAGTTGCCCTATTCTTGCAAGTTTACAATTGATATTGGTGAAAAAGTATGTTTGTGATAGCACCATCTTCAGGTTCACTTCAGCAAAACATTCATGCACACCTCCATATTTTCCAGTTCACCAACTGATCATTAGCATGATCTGGCATTAATCACATAAAATTTGATTCCACCCTCAACTCATTAATTTTAAGTGTGTCCGGTTGGAAATGCAGATTTGAGATGTAATGAATATTTAATTTGTAGGAATTCTATTATGAGCCATCTTTTTTAATGCGAAGGAAACTCATTCAAGCCACCACTTGGTAATGGTGGCCTGCCTTGTATGGTAATGTGTTTCAATAAACCAAAGACTATGATTCCCAAAGTGGGAGAGGTTTTTATCCTCAAAAGTGAACCTGTGCAGCCATGATTTGTTTGTAACTAGTTTATGAACATGATTTGTAATAACAGTGTGCCCTCAAAGCACTCTCAGGTATTATCCTGGTCATACCAGCAATCATACTGCCCGTACTTCCCTATGTCTATACAGTACAGTACGTTCTTTTCTACAGCACTGTGAATGCCCTACCAATGGGAATTCTCTTTATATATATATATATATATATATATATATATATATATATATATATATATATATATATATATTGTAGTGGATTTTCTCCCTTACAACACTGTTTGTCGCTACCTAGTCAATTCTACCAAATCTCCAGTGTATGCCTCGGTGAAGTCTATCAACTAGCGCTACAGTTGATCACGAGCCGTAAATAACTGCTGTCACCAATTTCTACTATTTGAAGGACCCTTTGGGACCTCGTGGTGATCTGCCTCTCTCTCTACCTTCAGCCACAGCCAGCAACACCTCCTCTGCCGCTGCCTGGCGGCCTTCGCTCCTCCTCCGCCTGCCTGGCGGTCCTCTCTCCCGCTGGCGAGCATGGCGACCCACAAGCTGTCCTTCTCTGAGCGTCCTCACCAACCAGCTCTCTACATCACGCTTGTAACCATGCTGCCTTCCCAGCACCAAGCTGCATTGTACATCCAATACAACATGTATAGAGAGAGCACATTGTGAGTTTCTTCATTCCATCCTGAGTGAACCAAACATCTTGAACTCATTAAAAATATATATATAAAGAGTATATATATATAAATATATATATTTATATACATATATATATATTATATATATATATATATATATATATATATATATATATATATATTATACATTTATATATATTCATTTATATATATATATATATATATATATATATATATATATATATATTTTTTTCATATATATATATATATAAATATATATATATATATATATATATATATATATATATATATATATATATATATATATATATATATATATATATATATGGCCCAAGGTTAAAAATGCTTTGAAAACCTTTGATCTTGATGTATGACAGTTATTTTGTGGGTCCCTTTTTTTTGACCTGTCTAGTCACGTCACCACCCTTCTCTTAAGCTCCTCTACGGTTGTGTTGGTGTGGGGATTAGTGGATATCATTATGACCTGACCTCATGTTTTTAGGTCACCCTGTATATTTAAGCCTTTCTCTGTCCATGTAATCCAGTTGCCTCTGAAGATGTCTTGAATAAAGACGAAAGCTAAGGTACTCCGTTGTTTCCATTTTCCCATGTGATTTTATCAAGATATATATATATAATATAATATAATATATATGGGAACTCGCTGTTTCTTTCTTTTCCTTTGTTATCAGCACATACCCAGATCACGCGCACTACAGTGATTTATATATATATATATATATATATATATATATATATATATATATATATATATGGTTGAGGTCCACATTCATTGCCTCATTTTTATTCTTGAACATATAGTCTTCTGGTCTTATCCCTCACGTGGGTTTACTCTATAAGATCCCTCTCTACAAACTTTTTGAGGGTTTGGTAATTGCCTCTGAAAATACCTGAGCCACTTCTTGAGGTCTACACTGCTTTTAACTCTATGTATAAATTAATAAAACAGGGATAGTAATCAAACCTCTTCCTACCCCAATAACTGTAACAGTAGCAATTCCTTGCTTACATGAAGAATAAGAAAGTCTGAAAACTAAGATTTTATGAAAATAAAAATACCATTAAAACTAACGTGGAAGCTTGTAAAAATGACCGTAGCCTGAAGTGGAGCATTGTGTCAGTTCTAAACTGCCTGGCACATGTGATGTTGCTAAAATAATGAAATGTCAAAGGAAACAACCATAGTAGTAATGTCAAATGCATGTATGACTGATTAATATAAAATTATAGCATATGTACTGCAATATTTAGCCCTCCCCATCAACAAAATGCACGAAGTTAGGCTATGAGCAACAGAGTCCAACCAATTAACAAAGTAAAGAAATTTTTCTGTAAAACTAAAAAAATAAAATCAAAATACTTTATATTATTTTCTCTGCACAAAAAAAAATCTTGATCAGGCAAGAGGAAAAATATTCCATATTCTCTTGGAAAGAAAGAAAATAGCTAGTGCTGCTGAAGAAAATCTTTTTGGGTTCTGCAGTTATGAGTGATGAAGAAAACTTTTGACAATCATTAGCTAAAACAGGTCATCAAATATTCTAACATAATGAATAAAGGTTACAATGTACTTAATGAAACATACAGGACCAAAAGTTCCATGTTGCTGAAAAAAAAAAAAAAAAGCTATTGATGATTACAAAATCTGAATATACTTATTACATTAAGCTCCAAGCTGGTAAAAGTTCAGAGTATTCCATGCTACTTATCATGACTTACAAAATAGCTCTATTTAATTGTTCAGAAAGATTAGAACTGAGAACATTTAACTACTGGGTCTGACACTTATCCCATTCATAATAAATGCCATTTCCCAAGTTCCAAGGGATAGAACAAAATATCAATGTCCTAGCTGATACTTTACCAAAACAATTACAATACTGTTCTCCAAATATTATACACTTTAAGTCGTGGATGTTACAACACAAGTAAGGTATCATTAGAGGTTGCCCTATTACCCCTGTACCCAAAAAAAAAAAAATTCTATACAACTGTAACAGATTTAAAAATATCTTGTGCATAACATAATTCTAATCACATTAAGTAGAATGAGGTTTGACCCACACAACCCAAGAACAATATGGGGTCTGGTTAGCATATGTTACTGTATTATAGAGCACACCTGTCCAGTCATGGAACATATTGGAGCTCCTCCGTGCCCCACACAAATACATAATAGGGAGCCAGGGGTCATATTGTAGGAAAAGTCATAAGCACTCCTAGAAGCAGTCATGGATCATAATAAAATATTAAACACTTCTCAAAGTCTAGTTCACAAACAATTCAATGAAGTTGATGCAGAATCTCCAAGCATTTACTTCAAAGTTGCTAATATGCATAATCTTGCAAAACAGGAACATCATTCTTTCAGTGATCAAATTAGTCCTCAGTAGAATCTCTCATTTAAATTGGACTACATCAGTCACAGATATTGCATTTGGTAAAACTTGTATAATATATATATATATATATATATATATATATATATATATATATATATATATATATATATATATATATATATATATATATATATATATATATATATATATATATATATATATATATATATAAAGTAATAATAATAATCAGGTCAATTACATCATCTCTTTTGGGAATATTTTACAAAGCAACTATTTAATAGCATTTACAAACTGACATAGGTAGCTGTTCATAGCATATTATGAGTTTCACATAAAGTTAATACAGTACAAGATGTGGCCTATTGTAACATAACAAAAATAACTTTTATTATTAAACAATTTACAATTACCACTTTACATTTGCACTTAAAAATATGAAGCGCCGACCACCCAGGAACAACACACTGTAGCCAGAGGCAATATTACAGCCTTCTTGAGATGGATGAAAAAACTTTTGGTTGGTGTCCAACCTGCGAGTACTTTTTGTTGCTTCACAGTTCTAAATGATAATTGGCATAATACTAAATCCAGTAAATTCTTCCAAATTAAAGAATTAAATTATAATAACCACTAATGTACTATTTCCCAACATAATAAATTTACACACAAGACAAAATTTCTTGCAAACACAAGGAACAAGTGATAGTCCAAAGTCAACAGAGGGACAAAATTGCTAAAAACATATACTGAACTGTACTTCATGAGTTTGACACTTCCTTATCAAGATCATTAGCAATAAAAATAATGTATTATCAGGGGTCGAAACTTTATTGACTTTTTTAGTGACTAACAGAATAATTGTCAGAAAATTTACCATTCTGACCTAAATTTCATCAGCCGAGATTATTCTAAAAAGGACACATACATTTTTTGCTTTTGTGCAACATAGCTTCAACCCAGTTCTATAATTCTATCAGAAAATTTTGTATCTAGCATACACAGTTTTTTATTCACCCAGTAGACAAGGTAAGAATTTGTACCCTTCTGAATAAGGCTTAACATGGAAATAGCAGGCAAATGAGTATAAGTTCTGACCCCTGTAATTTCACATCAGTACTAATTCAAAATCAATACTGTATGCCTATTCTGTATAGTATTATCAGGGGAGGCATGCATAAACATAAAACAAAATCCAGATGATTCCCTGCTTTAAGTATGTGCATCACACACCTGACATCTGCTTAATCACATTTTTTATCACTGGAAATTGTACACTATGATATTCACGTTTATTCCAAAATCAGAGGATATTTAAGTGCATGCATGTTCTGTTTATGTGTGTGTGTATGGGTGCTTGCATATATGAATGTCTGTGTTTATGTGGTTAAAGGTAAATAAGCATAAATGCAAATATATCATGGTAAAATGTGGTAACAATGCAAGTCATACACTGTAATCTGGTCTCCCTGAATTTGTTTTATCTGCTGTATTACCATATTACAACAGTTTACACCCTCTTCTAAATAACCAGTCAATCTGTTCGTACAACAGATACATCTACCTCGACCTCAAAACCCTTAGTTTAATCAAAGAAGACACAGACGGAGCCCAGCTATTACGCCTGAGAGATCTCCTTTACTCTCTAACAACCAGTAAAACTATTCATCTAGTCTCACTGATTTTCTGGATTATACTCTACTTATTTCAAATCAACTTTGCCATTAATTTATAATTCAGTAAAAGTGTAAGTCAGAAATACTGTCTGATCACTTTGCTTTATCTTGTCTTTCAACGATAAAAATTATAATAAGACATAAATAAGATGAAGCAAACTATATTATGTTAATAATAACCTGCAGCAGATCATGGTGCTACTTGTCCAGTCACTTAATGCAGTGTTGGATATACAGTGCTGTATATCACGAATCAAGATTTTATTATCTGGAGCCAACAAAATTTTCTGGGCTATCATACATACGTAGAGTTCCGAGTTTGGGCTGGTTCTTATTTCTTATATCTATTTTAGCGTCCAGGTCACAGTATCCAATAATAATTACATAACTGATTTATTTATGGAAACTAGACAAAGTGGTGCTGGCAGTCCACCAAGACACAGAGTTACTTGAATAAATAGGAAATACATATATACATCAGTATCACAAAATAGATGCATTCTATAAATAAGCTTTTCACAAGAAAAATATCAGATCCAAGCTCAACTGTTTATCAAGCTGATACCCTTCCTGAACCCATCACTTGATACTACCGAAGTTTATCACACAAATGGGAAGGAGGGGTAACACAAAATTCTGCAGTTACCTCTAGAATGGAAGCAATATTTAAGAGCCACATTTAAGATATGGAGGGTGTTTCTAGGATTAACTGATGAATGAGCATTTTGACATCAATTGTTAATTACAAGTGTAGCTACCCTATTCATTAACAATGATGCCTTCATGGACTTTTTTTTATTTGTTTCACCCTTCAATGGAATGTTAAATTGGGATAGTTCACTCTTTATGTTATATCATCAGAATTGGTCTGAACAAAATGTTCTAAGCAAAAAGTATGCATTAGCAATGAATTATTCCACTTAGAGAAATCAAACCCATTCCTACAAAACTGATGTGGTCAATTGTTCCCATCCTGGTATATTTAAATAACAATTAGATCTTGAAATCTCTTATAACCTAATAACTTTGCCAGCTGATATAAACATATACAGTACTTATCATTTCCTCTTGACCTTCTAACACGAACGAAGTCCTGTATCAGTACAAGAAGATTGCAAGTAATAGTTTTTAGGATTTTGAACTATTGCAAATGATCACTGTAAATGTGCACTACTACACCTAACAGCCATCAAGCAAGCGCCTAACAAAATTATTATCAATCTTCATCCTTAAATATCCAGACTCATAAAGTTTACTCTTCGTGAACAGGAGAATTCTGAAGTAGCATCTAAGTACAAACTACATAGCCCTCGTGGTGCTGAGATAAAATAGAGATGCTCAAACTGTAAAATGTTAAGATGCATATTCATAGGATATCAATAGCAACTTAGTCCCATTTGTTATTTCAAAGTGTTTAATTTTTTATAAAAGCTCTTGATCAGAACAAGAAAATTACTCATCTTCACTGTCTTCACCATCATCATCATCATCTTCCTCCTGCTCATCCTTTTCATTTTCCTCCTCCTCCTCTTCCTCTTGTTCTCCATCTTCATTTTCTTCATCTTCCTCTTCCTCCTCTTCTTCAGGTCCATTTTCATCCCCTTCTTCATTTTCCTTGTCTTCATTAACCTACAAAGACCATAATCAAGATCAGAATTTAATAACTTTTTTCTTACAAGACAATGCCAATATACTGTAGTATTATCTCAGATTCTATTAGACTAAACCCATGGAAATTACTATTCAACAATAAACATAAATTTGTAATTAGAGGTCATCCTAATGTAAATTATCACCGACTATAACTGTTGTTTCTACCACTACTGCACCAGCCATAGCTACTGACATACCCAATAACTACATACAGTAGATGTTGATGCCATAACAGAATAAAACACTATTCAGGGATAGTGAACCGAAAAATATGCCTGTACAGTATTCACATGAATTTAGTTTAAGACGACTTAATGTACAGAATGTCAGTTAGAGGTTGTACCTCTCTAGTCCGGCAACTTCGGGACTTGACCGGTGCCGGACCATGGAAATTCACCCCCGAAACACCCCACATAAAGCATAAAAACATAAGATAGGAAATAAATAAATAAGAAAAAGTAATACGTTACGGTTAAAATATATTTAATTTACCTTTAATGCTACCATAATTTTGATTCCAATGTGAAGTGATGGTACTGTAACTAAAATTACATTTGAGTTACATCAGGGATGTGGGCTACTGGGCAAACTAAAATCGTTCCGGACCATGGGAGTTTCCAGACCACAGAATGCCGGACTAGAGAGGTACAACCTGTATAACACTAGTGAGCCACCCAAATTTTTTTAAAAGCTTGTCATCTCACTTTTTCAATGACAGAGGCAAAGTCCACTGGTAGCATCAAATAAAATTGTAGTCTCTTTCTTACAAAGAATATGACAATTAAAGTTGATAAAATAAGACTGCATTCTTAATCTTTTCACAACAGATACATTCCATTTAAAATTAATTTTTAATATTAAAGTGTTGAATGATGCTTAGTATCATATTGTGGCATCAGACTTTAGGTCATCCCCCAACAACTGCAAACTGTATAAATTCCTAACCTGCTACAACCCAAACCAACTTAAATAAGATATCAGTGATGGTGATTGATGTTACCAATAAAGAGAATTTGGTTGATCTTTGAAACTTTATCGGCAAAAGCTGTAGAAATTTTTTTTACTAGATTTAGTACCTGATGTGTCACTTATACACACACGTAGTATGAAGGTTATTTGAATTCCTATACTACATAAGTATACTTCAGACACAAAATACTGGACTGATGTATAGACAAAAGAAAATAGTGACATGATCCCTTAACCCTCTGGATGTGTATTTCATTTTTAAGTTAAACTCCCAAGGTACATCAATTCTCCAGCAACTTATGAAAATATATGTACAGTATATATTTTTTTTACTACCTTTTTATCAATGTAAAGCCACATTTCCATATTTGGCCTTAATATTTCTTAAAAAAATAAAATAAAATAAAATAAAATAAATAAAAAAAATAAAAAAATAAATAAATAAAAATCTACCAACAAGGAAAAAATTATGAAGTAAAAATTTACGTAAAAATTAAATTGAAGTATTTATGGATTCCTCATTTTATGATAAACACATTGGCCAAAACTATTTCAAGTATTATTATATAAAGTATAAAAAATAAATAAATAAATATTACTCTAGGATCATAAGCAAAATTTGTTTTGATATAATGCCAAAATAATAAAATTTAAATTACTGTACTGTATTTACAATCAACTCAGGTAATATTTCATAAAAATTTATTTTCTTATATCCTTTGATTTCAAGTAAAGCAAACAATTATTCAATTATTATTTGCACTACAACATAAGAAAAACATTTGAAGGTAATATAGGCAGAACAAATTAAATAACCAGATTTAAATGTGCACAAGTAAATATCTGAGAAATATATGCATCACAGTGTGGGAGGCGGTGGTTCGCCACATTACCATATGGCAACAGCTACGGACTCTGCCATCTGCTGAACGGGAGAGGGAGAATTGGGGAGCATTTCAGCAAAGTGGAACACTTTTTGAAAGATGTGGACTAAAGTAATATACAGGGGACCCCCCCCAAGTTCGCAGATTTTAATTTCGCGGTCCTCTATTATTCGTGGATGACACCCTGGATGTACCCAAGAATGTCTGTGGGTAGTTTTAAAGTTGCTGTCATTTTTACAACTGGGACAGGGACCCATTCGTTCTGGAGACAGTAATTTCCTTTTCCTGTATTGTATATATGTGTAGACACACACACACACACATACACAAAATACATACAAATTAATAATAATGAGAAAATACTCTCACAAATAATCATAAATTTTTTTATTAAAAAGGCGAGTCTACCCTCAAGACCATGCTTTATTACTAAAGAACGAAAAAAAAAAAATTGTCCTAAGAGCAAACACAAAGGGAATGTACATTTCTTTGTACACAAGTAAAAATGTCCCCGGGTCCGTAAATGTTATTCGCAGATTTGACGATTCGCGGCTATTTTGAGAACCTAACCCCCGCGAATTTGGGGGAGCCCCCTGTACTGCATTTATTGGGTCCAATGGGTTAACCATTAAAACTTTATATATCCTAGATTGTCAGGCAATATTTGTCATTTGTTAATTCAATTCCAAATTTGTAACTACAGTACATGTCTAGCCCCATATGGCTATTAACTCTTCAGATACTTGGGGTAAACATGAATTGGGGCCTTATTAAAGAAGGTAGACTTGAGGAGATGTTGTAAGAAATGACAAAGTTAGGAACCTGACAAGTGACTGCAAGAGACCATCCAGCATGGAGGTACAATGAAAAAGAGGGAAACTAGTAGCTATGGTGTCCAGACTAATGGACCTAGTAAATATGGAAATTACAGAAAATATAAGAGAGACAGCTACATGTTTTTTCAATCTCAAAAAGTGAGATGGAATTTTAACCTCAATTCTGTCAACATTGGGGTTCATTTCCATAAGACCATTTCATGGATATTCAAGATCAATACACATAACGCACACTAAATACTGCATACAAATAAAGGGGGTCCCCGCTATAAGTCGTCATGCTGTACATTGTTGACATAAAAATTCCCTGGATTAACATCATTTGATCTTTCTTTCAACTCGGAACTTGAATTTCCCAAACTTTGCCGCCATCTAGCACCAAGCACAGTCAAAGAAAAAAGTCATGTTACACTCCCCCTAGTGTTATGTTCCAAAACCTATAATGAAATACATGGGTAAAAGTGACAGCGAAACTTAGAGGTTCGAGTCTGACTGGAAAACTTTACTCAAAATTCTTCATCATGGGTTCCAGAACATAAGGCACAGTAAGTGTAATGCAACTTTTTCCTTTGACTGTAGCAGCATCCTTCTAAACATTTCTCTGTCCTATTGTGTACCATCATGCTGTGGGTAATGGTTGAGCTTCACATTCAGTATCGACTACATCTGGATTTATCCTTGCAATCGTTCAATAATGAGTGACAAGTGTAGTGCAGGTGGTGAAGAGATGAAAAGGCAAATGAGTATTACACTGGATATTAATTTGGATGTTATGAAACATAATAAACAAGGCGAGAGGTTAAGGTTAAATCTTGTTTAAAATAATGTGCTTTTTGCAATAAAAATCGTGGTATTTGCACTATAATTACTTTTCTGTTTGAGTCATTACTAAATAATATCAAATACTTGTTTCTATTATATAAGTATTAAATTACTTAAAAATCCAGTCCCTATTCCTATCGTATCACATTATGTCTTATGGGAGATATTGTCATGCTTTGCACCTCATCAGTAACATAAATGCTCTAATGGTTCCCTGTATTTACATGTATTCTTAACTTCGTTTAGCTTTGAATCGCACAACTTTGGTCCCTAACCCAGACGTATACCGAGGACTCCCTGTACCTACCCCTACCACCACCAAGAGAGCATAGTTAAACATCAGTGTAACTAAAACACACTACCTTAGCCTTTTTCATGGGAGACTTGGATGGACTGCTGCCATTTCTTAAGCATTTATAACACTGATACGTGATTGTATTCTTGCTGCTGATAACCTCACTTGCACAACCAGGATGGAAAGTAATGTCACAGGTCATGCATGGCAGGAGTCGCATATGAGCCCCTTTCACGCCTGATCCTAATCCACAGTGTGTGCACAAGTCACTTATCTTGTACTGCAAGTCATAAATGTTCTAACTTTATAATTACACAATGACAAAATAAAATCGTTTTCTCCAATCAAAGTGCGTTGATTCATGCATGTTAACCTTGTACTTCTTTATTTGTTGGTGACACAATAAATTGTTTTCTAGTCTCTAGCTCATGTTTGCCAACTGCTATACATTTACCTAATTATATCCATGGACCAATGATGTGTTTCACGAGATAAACCCAAATTATATTTCTTTGACAAAAATAAAAAAATTATTTCTGTTCACATGTGTACTTTATGTATACATTATAAACTCACCTCGTCTTCCTCCTCCTCCTCTTCTTCCTCCTCGTGCCCTACATTATCTTCCTCTTCATCCTCCTCATGTTCATTAATTTCTTCATCTTCTTCTTGTTCAACATCTTCATCCTCCTCTTGTTCAGCATCTTCATCCTCCTCTTGTTCATTAGTTTCTTCATCTTCCTCCACATTTTCCTCCTCTTCTCCTTGCTCCAAAATTTCTTCCTCTTCCTCTTCGTCCCCTTCCTCTTGTTCAGTAATGTCTTCCTCTTCATCGTCACTTACAATTCTATAATTCTTCTTGCTGGTCGCTCTCCGAGTACTCCGCCTGTGTAAGAGTTTTAAGCCATTGTCAAGCCCAAGTATTGTATATACCTTCACCAATGGAGGATACTCATATAGATATCAGAAAAATACAGGCAATAAAAGAGAGAAAGAGGATTGCCCTATATACTCAAACAGCTTACTTACCCTCAATCAGTGACTCAGGATTCCCTACTCCATCCCCATGTGCGTAAAATTAGAATGCAAGTACAGGTAGTTCTGCTATAACGCGATAATTGTGTTCTTGTAAAATATCGTGTTATAGAAAATCGCGTAATAGAAATAACAGGGCTTATGGAGAAAATAGGGTTAGGTGCAGATTACTCGAAATCGAAAAAATTTAGTATTTAGCCTAACACAAAGGATAGCACAGTCTAAATAAATGTTACATTCATATCTAATAATGAAATCATACAGTAAATTTAACACTTTACCTTGAAAAAATATGAATGTAACTTGATGGGGGAGAAGGGTGATTTTGAGGTTGATAACATTGAGCTTCTCTTCAAGTGTTATATCCTTTCTTTTACGATAATCACCGGGAATTCTATCATCAGAGCGCTTTTTGGAGATATTCTTCTTTACCATATTCACAGTTAATACCACAAAATTGGAGAAATAGTAAGCAAAAATCGCGTTATAGCAAACAAGCGTTCGCGTTATACAAATATTGTTCCGAATTCATAAATCGCGTTAGAGCAAATTCGCGTTATCAAAACACGCGTTATAGCAGAACTCCCTGTAACATAAAATGTTCGTGTTTAAGGGCTAAGTATAAGAAATATATCAAAGAAGATATCTGAACCACCTAACCAAAGACTTCCAGAAAAAGTGGAGAAAATCATAAAGTGAACATCTCTACAGTAACCTACATAATTACAGGTGTTATAGGACCAAGTCAACGTACCTGTTACTACTTCTGGTCTCAAAGTTGTATTCTTCTTCTTCGTCGTCTTCCTCATCCTCCTCTTCTTCGTCTTCTTCATCCTCGTCATCTTCTTCCAATTCCTTATATTTTCTCCGAGAGGTGCATCTGAGATTTCTTCCTCCACTCCTAATGTGACTGACAATGCTATGTCTCTCAACAGATTTACTCTTCTTCTTAGTGGGTTTTATAGAAGCTTTGGCTTTGGTTTTGGTTTCAAGGATCTAGGAAGAAAGAAAGATCTCCCTTTACAAATAATATCACACCCATCCTATTTAGAAAAGGAAGGAAAGTACACACACACACACGTAAACGGCAAGTACCGGACCACCTGAGTAACAACATTTTATATACAGGTATAAAAAAAAAAAAAAAAAAAATGTGCACTTCACTGCCAGAGGTTTACTTTACACATCAATCATACAGCACAAGGTCATCCATGCCTTATACATATGCACACCAGTTCTTGGAAACCTTCAAAAATCGTCTCTGTGGCTCTGAAAGCTTCTAGAATCTAGAACATTACCAATATATATTAACACTTTAAATAAAAAAACAACTGAACCTACTGAAAGTATATTATAAATAAAATTATTTTAATTGAACTAGTTTATTATGAGCTTAAATAAACCAATCTGTATTAATGTAATATGCTGGCTGTATACAGGTATATATATATATTATAAACTAAAAATCCTTCCCAAACCTACTTTAGGTTCTATTGGCACTCTCCAGCCCCGATAAAAAAAAAAATATATATTAAAATAAAAAATAAAAAATCTTATTCCTGGTGTTCTAATGAGACCACAACACAAAGATCTAAAATTACGATCTTCATCCTCATATATACCAAATGTTATATCTTGATCATTTAACATACCTAGAACTTTTTACCACCAGGTAAACAATTTTGTTAATACAAATACTTTCCACAATGGTCTTTACAAAGATTCTATGACAATAATCCCAAACATGACAAACTGGTGTACACAAAACTAGTTACATTGGGCTACTTACCATTTCCTGTTCACTTAGTTCCTCATGATGAACTCTAGCGTTATAATTTCTGGCATTCTTCTTTTTCCTTGTATTACTACAGTTCACACATGCCCAGTCTTTCCTGTAAGGTAAATCCAACATTTAATCAATTTAAAAAATAAATCTTAAAGAATTTTCTCACTTAATGCATTGTGGCCAGAAACAACAGGATGCATGCACATACTGTCCTTTGATTCAATGTAATTAAGTCATATTCCTTTAAGATGAGTGTTCTCTTCTGGTACAGTGTACTATCAATTCTACATATTATCAAAAACTTAACTGATTTTGGGTGTGATGAAATACCCTAAATAAGTGAATCCCAAACTTTTCAACTTGATGGACCAGCAAAGTGGATAAAAATTCTGAAGACTGGTAATTTTAATTAATTCATATTTAAATACTGTAGTTCATTTACAGTTGACTCTTGCGCCCGTATTATTAAACAACATTTTCCCTTGAAGAGGGTCATCGTGTTTCAACCTGAGTTTTAAACTAAATGAGTCCTGAGGGACATCGCAATACTGTACTGTACTTAACGGGGTGGTGTGAAACACGATGACCCTCTTCAAGGGAAGATGTTGTTTAATAATATGGGAGTTGGTATTTTATGAGTTTGGGATCAGCTGTTCATGAAATGGTGTACCATTTAATTTTAGAGATATATTTGTCTATAAACTTCAAATGGGGAGTGGAACCAGAAAAAAAAAAACTACTTTAAGATGTTTATTTAACTAAACATCAATGGTGATTGAAGGTTGACAATTGAGTACAATTAGTTAAACTATTATCATCTAAGAGAAAATCCAAATAAGGAATAATAAAATTTCTTAGTACATGTACAATCAAAGACAAAAGTCGTGTCGCGGATTTGTCCGAAGATTAAATATAACTCGTGAAACATTATGAGAGCCCTACCACAAGGCAGAGCGCACCAAAAATTTAGCCCTTCAGCATATGTTTTCACCAAATTTCACAACACGGCTTTTGTCTTTCATTGTACATTGTTTATATTAAATTGTTTTACTAACTCTTTGTTACTTTATAGAGCTGAACAGCAAAGATTAGCACTGTAATACCGGTTTCAAATCAAAGAGTTCCCACTGCAAGGTGATACTGACCTGGCCCGTGTCTGAAGGGGTGGATCATGGCACTCAGAATGATATGCAGCAGGACACTTACAACAGAAGATTAAGCCTAAGCCACGTTCACACACTCTACATATCTTCTCCTTCTCACCGGAATCTCCATCATCATTCTGTTGAAAGATAATGTTCAAACTGTATTATAGCTTCTAATGATCTACTAATCCACAAATTTCAATAAAATTCTTGCAAACAAATGTTTTTTCACATCTGCAATCATTTTGTTTTATATTCTACCATAACATTGTGATTATGTAAAATCAAACTATGTTAAATAATTATAAGCTTGCTTACCATATGTCTCCCTAATCGACTATTTCGTTTTGGCTGACAGCCTGGACACAACCAAGGCTCTGGTGGCTCCTCCCTTAGCTGTGGTCGCAAACAATTCCAGTGATAGCTAACCTCACATTTCTCACATATTGCTAAGGGGATAGTTGTGTTCTGGTGCCGACAAACTTTGCATTTCTGGAAGAGTAAGTCACATTAACTGGGTAACAATATTCAGATTAATAAGGCTTTGCATATAGATATCAACTTCTTATAAAAACTGCAGCAGTTTACACTATGGTAATGCATGCAAATTCTTGATTATATGATACATCATTCCAAATATCCTTTTCAGGTTCTAACATCCTGTATTCCAGATAAATTTTATTCCAAGTGATTAGATTGAATTAAAATCTGTATATATATACAGTATCCCTTTTGATATGGGAATTATATTAATTTACCTGAGTTAAGGTAATTATGCACATGGGTAGGTCTTAAGAAATTTATACTACAGGTTCTGCTGTTGCGAATGACTGCCATCCCCACCTACTTCCTCCACTCTAAAAGTCCAATTACAGAGCAAAATAATATTACTCGGTAGAACCCCGGTTATCTGGCACCTACAGGGATTAAGTGATGCTTGATAGTGAGATTTTCTGGTTAGTTGAACCTCACTCTTAGGATCCCCACTAAATTCTACAATGCAGTGCTACAGGCTAACCTTGCAAATTCGTATTTCAGAATAATTGACTTCTTTAACACTCCCTCCACTCTACATAAATGATGTAGCTTAGAAAAAAAAAAAAAAAAAAAAAAAATATGAAGGGCATGGATGTGTATGTGAGGAGGCGGTGGGATATAGTTGCGTTGCCAAAACACCAGTCCAGCCACCATGTATATTGCTACTAGCTAGGAAACTGTAAAAGTTGTGGAAAAATCATTACAATACTCTAAAGTGGCACAGAAACAAAAAAATTAAATATAAACCTATAAAATAAGAAAAGCATAGATGTGTGTGGAGTCAGTGGGCTAGAACTGCATGGCCACGCTCCCTCCTGAATTGATGTCATAGCATACACACAATGCAGCAGCCACACATCTGTGAATCAGTTGAGTGACTACCTGGCTGAACTGTGTCATGTCACCCAGAGAATGGTTTGAGTGTGGAAGGAGGTATTTTTCATACATAAAATATGTGCTATCGTATTTTATGATATGCTATGTACCCATTTTATTCTTCATCATAGCAATAAATATGGCAGCTCATCCTTGTTGTGCGTGTTATTCAAACTTACGACACTAGGTGATTTTGATTATTATTTCATTTTAGTGCCGTTAGTTGAATTTGATGCTTACCAGGACTCCGAATAACTATGGTTCTACCAATCTGTAAATGCCAATTGACAAATCAATGAGGGACTAACCTTAGTTGCAATAGATTTTTCCCACTTGATACAGGAATCAAACATGCCCACTAGCATGTGCATACGTGAAAATGTTTGGCAATTCACCACAGCATCTCGCCAGTGGTGTACCGCAGGGCTATCGAACTCCTCATATTCTGTACAAATAATAGAAAGCATTATCAAATAGGTCTTTTTTTTTTTGTAAAATAAACATAGATCTTCAAACAACTAAAATAGCAAATATATCTAAATTCAATATTAGTCTTGAGGTAAAACTAGTAAAACAGCTTATCAGGTGATAATATGACTATCTTCATCCTGAATGTAGAAGCAAGATTTCTCATAATTAAAACAGATTAGTTTATGTGCCCTCTAGACACCAATGTATAACTGGTAATAATCTATTCTTGATTCCACTAATTAAAATCACTGATCCTCCTACACACCTGCATGACAAGCTAGAGGAGGAAGAAATTCCCTCCTGCACCACAAACAGTCTGCACAGATTGTCTCTTAGTGATAGATTACTTTTCAATTATAATACTATGTATCTCATATCAAGGCCCCCAATTAAGTTCATGTTTTTTCCCAGTGGGCTGCTGGCACGTTAATATGCATTTAGTATTGAATTTTTGATACCTGTGTACCAAATTATATAATGAAATAAGAGGTTTTCTACAAAATTTATCTTAAAGGACCTGCAACTTACCAGGTGGTGCATCAAGGCTTTCAGAAGGCAAAAGTTTTTTGGAGGGCTGCATTATACCCTTCAGGTATTTGAAGTGCATATATTTTTGTGCCTCTAACAGGCACTCCCCTAGCTCCTGCAAGGTTGTTGCCTGGAAAGAAAGTTATCCTTTTAATCTGAGAGCACAACAGTTAAAACACAAAAATATCATACATCAAACCCTTTTATGTCTAAGGTCAAACATCATGACAACTACATCCCCCAAAACAACTCAGTCAGGGAAATAAAAACAAGCCTGTATATGATAGCTATGAATCATCATGATCCCAGTTATATATTCTAAAAAGAAACTTGGAGCCAGTCAGGTCTGAGAGCAGCAAAACTATATTTTTCTAAGTTTAAGTGGTGTAAAATTAAACAGAAGGTAAAAGATATTCACAAAAGTCGAATGCATACAATGACCAACCAATTGTAATCACTCAAACCATGGAAATGAGTTCATTAATTGCAAACATAACTGAGATATACTTAAATCACCATGCAATTTTTTAATGCTAATATCTAATTCTAAAATATGAATATACTATATGAAATTTTATTTCAGCAAGTTAAATGTCCAACCCACTACAGAGGTAGCTGTAAAAGATTGAAATGGACTTTTAGAAAATGCTAAGGGAGAGCTAAGTTAAGAGTATTAGTATACAATTCAAGTGTGGATGGGAGAAAGAGAGAACAACGAAGGCTTGTGTGAAATGGGTAAACCAGATCTGGGAACTTGTGAATGGGGAGTATTTTAACAAAACATCTTTTACAGCCAAAAGAATGATTGAACGACAATGAATGAAGGGAAAAATGTCTGCTACTTTGACTCAAATTCTAAACACCAACTCTGAGCAAACTTCCTAACATTACAAAGTGTTTTGAGAAGTCTAAAGATGTTTCAGTGATGACAAATGCAAGATGGCCAGCTATAACAACACTTGAACACTCTCCATTCCTCACCTCTAGTGCTTTCTTCTCCCATTCTTCCGGATTGGGAACTGCACCAAGCCAACCCTCCTTGAGTTCACGTTCAATCTGAATAATATCTTCACGCAACGACTCGATAAGTTGTTGGGCTCCGTCCTCTAGGTCTTCTATGGGTGTCCATCTGATAAAATGAGATAAAATAAAGTTTGAAGATAATGAATCTTGCTCGTGGGTGTATAGTTTAACTATGTGCTTTCTTTCAGTGATGTGTCATTAGCCGATCATCTACATGAAATTTACCGACTGTAGCAAGTTGTATTATTGTAAAATCATTACTGAATGTAAAATTAAACATGACCCATATTCCCCCTCCCATAATAAGCAAAAGTGACCTTGTTTTAAAAGAACTATCTATGTATGGTAACATAATCATACCATCAAATTAGGTGGTAGTACACAAATTCTTTACTCAAATATGACTAACAAAACATTAATGCCAACAAGGAACACAGGCTACTACAGTTGGGGTACAGCATAAATTCTTCTGAACATCATGCACGCAAGCTATATGTAATAGATATAAAGGAGGCCTTGTTATATGTTGTACCAATATACGTCACTAACAAATATAAGAAGACATTTACATTAGGTATTCACTGGTTAAGAAGAAATTTACATTATACATCCACCGTTTTATACTAAGTCTGTGAGTATCCGAATATGACACACAAATAGTGTTAAAAACATCTAATACATATATAAACACAAACCAAACACACAACACTGACATAATTGTGCATGAAACACTTACTCTGTGGTTAAGTTGGCTTCCAGCTGTGCTCTCACTTGACTGAGGTTAAGTTTCAGTTTGGATTCTCGAATTCCCTTCTCTGCCAGAGACTTCAACAGTTCATCTACCTCTCCTATAGACCTGAGAACAGTGACTTGTTAGAATAACCATACATTAAATCTTGTTCCACTGTGCTTTGTTTCTCATTGATTGCACTTCAAAAAATATTCAACTATTATACTCATAAAAAATATGACTTTTATACTGAAAATGCACAAAATATGTAGCATACTTACTTATAATAAAACCACATGTTCTGTCCAACTGGAGGGAATGTCTGAGTATTTTCATCCACTGTTGGAGGCCTACGTCTGCCAGGGATCTTTTCCTGCTGTGAAATATCAACGAATCATAAAATACAATATGGTTAAGGATTAACGATACATCAATGTCATAATTTACATACAAACACACACAAATAGTTGTCTTTGTTCAGGGCACCAAAACTCTTCCAGGGAAAATATAAAATTTAACCATACACAATGACAGACTGAAGTAGTAAACCCCACTTTATCGTTGGGCGGACGGGATGAGTGACCTGTTAGATCTATAAAAACAAAAAGATCCCTGGCAATCTTACCCTTGCTTAGTGACAGAACAAGTCATCCATACAACATGAACAATGCTGTTGCTGCACACAGCTCATCACCTAGATGAATCAGGGTTGTCAACTACTGATCTAGTAATTATCCCATTTGACCAATGAGGAGTTCAGGTAAACAATTGGAACTATCAGAGAAGCCTCACAAATCTCATATCCCCTTAGTCATGGAATGATATTCAAACCTCAACCCCTACTGATTTGTAACTGGATTTAAAGGAGAGGGTATGGTGACTGAATAGATTATGCCTGCCTCCTGTCCTAAGGGTCATTGGTTTGATGCAAGGGCACCCCTAGTCCACATGGCTTTAAATGGAATGGGTACAATGAAAACTCCACTGTCCCCCTTTTTACTGGAGGAATTGTACACTTACTACAAAAGCATCTTTAACATTTTTTTACAACCCCACCGAGACAACAGGAGTCGCAATGTTCTTTTGACAGCCATCGGTCCCCTCCTTGCAGATACTTTATGAAGCGAGTGTATATAGTGTATTGAATATAGTCCCATTTTCAGAAAGAGGTGAGAAAACCAGGTCTTTCATCTTGTCACCTTAGGATTTCATACTTCAGTCTTCATGCATGCAAGACCTACGATTCAGCAATGAGTGACCTGAGATTCAAAGCCACCTTAGAATTTTAAAATGTTATACTCTTCCCCCCCCCCCCAAAAAAAAATAGAGCCCACATGCCAACTAATGCAGCCTGAATAGAGTTTGACCATGAGAACAGAAATTTACTTAAAATAAAAGGGGGGGGGGGGTATGATTAGGGGATTTATATTTACCTTTTTAGGGCTTCCTGTAGTGAGTTCTTCTTTTATAGTAGCAAGAGGTTTGTCATCTGAATCTGAACCAGAATCTTGAGTACCATTATGTGCTGACTTGCCTGAGACTGGAGTTGCTTGGTGTTTGTGTGGACTTAAAGACTGAAAAGTATAAAATCCAACCCATAAATTTTGGACCTGAAAACTGAAAAGTGTTAAATATAACTGAAACATTTCATTTTGGAACTGAAGATTGAAATGTTTTAAATTCAACTTATACATTTCTTATATGAAGATTGAAAAGATTAAACAGCAAAGGCCTTTCTTTTACCTTTGTAGGGCTTCCTGTAGTCAGTTCTTCTTTTATAGCAGCAAGAGGTTTGTCATCTGAATCTGAACCAGAATCTTGAGTACCATTACGTGCTGGTGTGGATTTCTTTAGCTGTTTGCTTGGACTTGAAGACTGAAAAGTAAAAAATTCAACATATACAGTACATCTTAATTTTGACATGAAGCACATTGCATTCTTAATCTCCCTACTGATTACACTTCATATCAGTTGTCAAGCTCATCCATACAAATACTGTACAAATTGAGTGCATTGTACAGCTGTGAACAAAATTCCGACCACTTGGTAGTATCTGGCATGTAGGTACGTACTCGAGGATCATTAAAAGAGGGATTGTAATTTCAACATATTTTCTCAATATTTTCTTTGTATTAATGATTGTTTCTTCCTATTTGTGGTTCTAGCACAATGTGATGAAAGCAGCAGTATTAGATATAAACCAGACATGTACAGTTGCCACCAAAAGTTCTCCCACAGCCCTGTGTAGCAAGTTTGTGGGAGGACTTTTGCTGGCAACTGTACATGACCCAGAAGTAGATGCCAGAAATTGCCAAATGTTCAGGATATTTTGTCTGCAAAAACACCTGATCAAAAGGAAAATTTTGGGCATTATCTATTTTGACACTACTTGATTGCCTCTCCATCTCTTTTTTGGTCTTCTTCTTACTTTCATAACACAAATTACTTAAGTCAAGAAACTTGATATATTAAGTCCACATTGAGACCATTGCTTATCTGTTCCAGACAATTCTTAGACCATCAGCATACAGTACAGCCAAATCTACAAATCTTAAAATAAGTGGACTGGATTTAAGAAGCTTTACTGTACTGTACTCAAATTATAAGAAGCAATGATGAGCAAATCATGAAAATTGCAATGTGAAATTTTAATTTTGCTTAATATTACAGGATCTTCTGTAGCAAAATGTCATGATAGTAATTTCATTTTAAAACTACAGGGTATTTCCGAACAGACCCATTACTTAACAAGAAGACCATTTTACCTGTATGTTGTAGGTGGTGTTTGGATCTACCCAGCCTTTCTCCACATACAACCCAGGAGTGGTGTTGTTGAAGAGCCAGTACCGGTCATGATTGCGGTCTACGCCTAAGGGCTGCAGACGAATAAGTAAATCCTTCTGCATCAGAACTTTCTCACACTCTTGGACCACATACACACGTCTCTTTTCTTCATCTTCTTTGATTTTCCTAAAATAGCAAATAAAAATTTAATGCCATTAATAGTTAAATTTATTAATTTATGTTGATACAAATTCCACTAATTAACATGTCTTTCCAAAACATTTTACCTTTAATTATATATGTGACAACTTTTTCAGAAGTGAAACTGTTGTCAAGGAGTCAAGGAGTAAGGTAAGGGTCAATAAATTAAACCCTTTGATTGTTCATTAATTTTTTGTGTACATCAAGGTAAATTTCAATGCTACTTATGTAAAAAGATCCTGAACTTCTATGTGTTGGGAGTGTAGATGTCCATTAGCTTATATATTTCAAGTCATTAACATATGACATACACTACTGTGACCCTGAGATATGGAATGAATACATGTGTGTTCACTGATTAATTAAGGTAAGATAATACCCTGAACTACCCCAGACATCAGTTTACCTGTTCTCTGCAATGTTTCTATTTCACACTGGTTTACTTACTGTTCTCTGAGGAAGTTTCGGGTCTTCTCCTTCTCTTCAATTATTTCCTCAGGAGATAACCGCTTCCTCTTAACTCTTGATGCTAAATCCAAATTCTCTCCCTCTTTCTTACTATAGAAGTTATCTATGGTAATAGCTGGAAGAAAAGGGCATTGCCAGTAATTGCTAAAAAATATTCTCCACTCTAAAGAGATTCTATATACTGTGCCATACTTCCAGATACAACAAACAGAAAATGGCACCAGTTACCAGCAAAATGCTTCCCTCCCTTAAACTGATGAATCCACCAGCACCAAGATGAAATTAAATCTCCACTTTCTTACTTATTGTTGCAGTTACTCATTTCCCTTTGAGTTGACAATACTGGCATGGATAAGGAAGCCAATGATAAAGTTTTGGGAGCCATTATTAACATAAGGATATACTTAGCACAAAAATTAATGTAATATCCAGGAGATGCTAAATGACCATTCAAAACCCTTGATTATTTGAGGAAATACAGAGTGCTAAGTTCAATGCAAACCACATTTATGTTTCGAATTAATGCATGCTTAGTAAACTTATACATATTTTAACCTTATCTATGTGCACAAGAACCTCCATGCTGACCAAGTTATCAGATTCTTAATATAAAATAAACAAAATCAAAATAGACACAAAAGAAGTGTTTAAAACAAAGGGAAGGGGTAGTTATCAAAATACAAAGCATAAAAAAAGTAAAGCTCACTATAAATATTTATACCTTTTTTCTTTGGGCTATAACCCTTGGGACGGCCTGGAGACTTCTTAGGGGCGTTGGTTTTGTCCATCTTTTTTTGCAAGCGTTCCTTCTTTTTTTCTTGCTTCTTTTCCATCTCCTCCTTCAAACTCATCTTCTTAACTTGAGCTCGTTCCTTATAGAGTATATAGGCTTTCTCCTCAATGTCCTCAATGTGTTCCTACAAGACAAAAGGTCATTCCATAGAGATGTAAACGTAGAGACCAAAAAATTTAATTTCTTCAAAACTCAACATGTAATACATCATTTTAATTGTGAAGGTGACCTACTCTTTCATAATTTGAAGATATAACAACTCTACCACCTCAAGGAAAAAAATTATGCTTGTTTAAACATGGTCGATTATTGTGTGGTAATAATGCCATTGATGTGAAGCTCCAAATACCAAAATAAGCAGGGTATTCAAACTTGCATCCATTTGTGCTTCAAAGGTGGTATTTGTAAATGAAATGATACATTAAAATATTTGGAAAAACCGAATATTGTACCTATTTACTGGGTATCATTCACATCAAGGCATGGTGACATGTAACCATATTTTTATTGTCCTGCACTATCACAACTACTCAGTTAGGTTCAGGGTCATGCACTCATGTTAGTCAATCTACTCCAAGATGTGACAAAACACATTAGGCTACACTGGTGAAAATAAACTGAGACAAATAGACATAGCAATATGACCCCACAGTTTGTGTAAGACTCTTGGCTATTATAACAATAAGTATACTCACCAATGATGTGTCCGAGGCGATGGCCTGATGACAGAGAGCTTTCAGTACAGCAAGGACCTCTGGTGGCTGTAGTTCATATAACTCACTTGATTCCAATTTATGAATAAGTCCATCAGACTGAAATAAATAAGATGGTATAAAACATCATTACAGTACTCAATGAAAGCAGAATATTTTGCAATAGTGTACATTCCACCAAATCATTGGGCAAATAAATGTAATTAAGATTAAAAGATGTAAAGTACAACCCCAGTTATCCAGCACCTATGAGATTGAGTGATGCTGGCTGCCCAGACTCCAGATAACCAGGATTCTACTGTTTATCTTTCTACATAACCATCCAACCAATTATTTAAATAAAATTAATAACAGTGTTGATCAACAGAAGGCTAATATGAAATAGCTAGCTAAAATACCTAATAATTATTGACACAGCCTTCTTTTCTTGCATTCTGAATATAGAATATGACAGCTATGAACAGAATATGTAAGAGGAGAACTAGCAGCAATATGAGTTACACTGCACCAGGTTACCTGTAATGTTTTATGGCTTTCTTCTTATACAGGGTGGTCAAATTAAAGTGAACCATGTTGAAAATAAAAAATCATGAAATGGACAAAATCTGTATTTAAGCAGTTCGCAAGTTTCTTAAAACCTTTGGAAATAATATTTATTGATGTTTGAAAGTTATGTCATCCAAATGTGCACCCCTCTTCACAATACACTGCTGCAGTCATTGACAAAAGTTGTGCATGACTCTACGAAGCACATCTGGAGAAATGGCATTAACATCTTGGTGAATTCTGGCCTTCAGGTCATCGATATCGTGGAAATGATGAGAGTACACCTTCTCTTTCAGAATCTAAAGCCATACGGCACCAACTGTCACCCCGGTTCCTCCTCCCACTCAAACCCCTACCCAGTGCTGCCAACCTAAAACTGGTTCACTTTAATTGGACCACCCTGTACATGGCAGGACAGGTTTTATTTTATACATCTAGACTAAGAGTGTTGTACAGCTTAGGCTCAAGGTCTACATCCTGAACACCATATTAAAGGGAACAGTGTCTCACCAGTTCATTTTGTTCCTCCCCCTCATCAGTGTTTTCATCAGAGTGTTGGCTGGCTGACTCGCAGGAATCGTGTTTCCTCAGGCACAAACGAGCAACCTCAATGGCAGTCTGGTAATGCACCGGTAAATCACTGATCTTTACACCCAGTTCCTGCAATTATAATAAACAACTAGTAAGGTAAGGTACTTGGCATTTTGATTTTAGTCACTAGTAAGGCATCTGTTGTTTTTACCTTTGTGGCTTGTTAGGTACTGTATCTGTAATTTTAAATTTAACAATTGGTGTAGAATACAAAGTTCATTAGTAATCAACCACCCAACAATTTTTTTTATAGATACATTCATCCTCACAAATCAGCAAAGGTGTCAAACTGGAAGACAAAAATTATACAATACAAAGTAAGAATAATAAAATACCTATTGGTTCTTTAGTCACTGAAGAATACAAGAAATACCCTAAGTATTCACCACTATTAACACTTTCTACTTGGGCATCAATTGGTCATAAAATACACAAGTGCGTGAAGTGAAGAACTTCTCTCACTGAGAGTGAGTTAAAATTGTCTGTTGCAGCTAGAAAATTTGATAGATAAACAACAGGAAAAAGTCAACTTAAATGGTGCCTCACCTTCGTGCAGCCTATTCGAGTGTCATCGATGATCAGATGTAATATGAGGCACATCACTTCAGCTACATACTTTAAGCCTTTGGGACCTGCCGCTAAAGCCTGCATCAACTGACTGCAAGATATAGATGTCTTCTTGTCTGTTTTAACAATCTCATGGTAGCACTCGATGAACTCCACCACCATGGCCACATCACCAAACAGTGAGTTGGGGATCTCCTGTGTATGAGGTACAGTACAGTAGTTTTAAGAACAATATAAATTATAAAACTCACCAATTTAAATTATTTCCACTACAATTTCTTTATTACTAAACAGTACATTAAATATTTAACAAAACACACAAATTATAAAATTTTAAGCTGATTATACATGAAGCCGATAATTCAATGATAATTTATAACTAAACTTCAAAATATAAGCCTTTCAGTATGTTTTGATTGCCACATACAAAATACATACTGTATATGTTGTTACATTTACTCAATGCTTTAACCTTTCATCAAACATACAGATCAAGTCATTGACCACATTTACCTCACCACTCCATGAAGAAAGATGGATGCAACACACATCCTTCTCTCACTTCTACTCCCAACTTAAAAATTCTCATTTTGTCCTCCATTTACAGTCTTTTTATGACATGAAATACTGAACATCCTGCTCTACTACCATCTGTATGTTTTGATGCTTCCTGTAAGTCTAATCCCCTCATTTCTAGAGCTTTCTTCACCCCATCATTCATTCTCTTTGTTGGCCTCTCTCTTACCTCTGGTGTAGGGACCAGTTGTGGCTGAGGAAGTGGTTTCAGGTTGGTGAGGATCTTTTCTTCCATCTTTCGATTTCGTTCCTGCTTTGTCTGACGTCGTTTTTGTGCTTCTGCCCTGGCCTGAAAGACACCGTAAATAATGTTGATAATTGAATGTAATTCTGAATTCACTCTCCTCCCCATTTTTTAGTTATCCCTGGTTGCTATATAATTTCACAGTACAGTATAACTTCCACTGTCCTATACAAAATTAATCAATTAAGAAAGTAAACTATACTGCAGGGTTCTAGATATAATAATTGCAATAGAATCAAAACAATTGTCAGTAGATCAACCAGAAAACCATGATGATAATTTCTACTGTTTGTCCCCATGTCCTTTCACCTACAATATTCTCCCCTTGACCCAAGTTCCTGGATCCCTTGATCTACTCCACACAAAAGTAAGAGGTGAGGGAAAAATAAGACAGAAATATTGATAGATATGCAGAAAAACTAACTCAGCAATCATACCTTTTGTTTTGAATAGTCTTCTCTCTCCTTTGGTGTCATTTTAGCTACTATTCGCTTTTCTAACATTCGTTCATGGCGCTTCATTATGTCTGCTCGCAGATTGGCCTCAGGTATAACCTGAAAGAAAACATCACCATTAAAAGAACAAAATTATATTATAAAGCTTACAACGGAGTCATTATAACATATATACCGTACTGTATAGTATTTAATGTAGAGATGTAGTATTCAACTTTGCGTGCTCTTACTGAACAAACAACAGCTAATTGACCCTGACTGCTTGGCGACATGAGACACCAATAGTCTTAATTAGGTTAGTTAGCATATAATAACACTATCACTACAGTAGCAAAGACTTAATTATGAGAATGCAATATCTTTTCAATAAATGATTGGGTTAAATACCTCAATCTGTGCCAGGGAGAGCTTCTTGAGGACCTGATCCATGGTGTGAACCAGTTTTCTACCAGTCCCTTTCACACCCTTGAGAGTGTTGTACTGGTGGACCATTTTCTTCATCACAGGAGTTCTTAAAACTGCCTCTGGATTTGGTTGCTGAAATGGGAAGAGGGGTTTCCAGTTAGATCTGATAACGAGAAATTAATAGCAATGAGAGAAGTACTGTCGTATGAATAACTTATTCCTACAGATCCATTATATAAACACAAAGAGAAGCCCAGCGCCAGAATGGGATAAATGCCGTTTTTAAGATAGCAAGAAAATTGGTTCTAGTCAATAAGGTAGCATCACCATAATTTTTTCAATGGATTGTCAACCATGTTTGCAGTGTCCTAAAGAGATAGCCACCACTTGTACATGATAGGGGAAGAATAAACTATGTATTTCAAACAAAAATTGTGTTTGGGTGGGTGTGGTGCTTATCACATTTTGGGGCTATGCTACTCATGTTCTGCATTCCATTCACCACTTCTACCATGTTAAACCAAAAATATTTAAATACTGTATAATAAATACAACCAGTTTAATTTGAGGTCATAAGCAGCTATTATAATGGTTTCCCCTTGTGTTCGAGGATGGCTGGCCTAGAACCACTTAGGTGTAGATTTGTTGAAGGTGTAGAAGTAGATGCCAACACAATAAACATACCCAAAGTTAACGAGCTGCATGACCCAATGTCAAAGAATAGCCCAAGAAAACTGGACAACTCACCAACTGCACTGGCTAACCATTATTCCAGAACACGCTCCATACGCCACAAGCAGCTACAAAGCACAGCAACTTGCCAAATATGCTTACATCAACAAAAAGATACCTGTATTACAGTTGCTGAATGTAAACAGTGTTCATCTATTTGGTGAGTCAGATACATAAGTTCAGTTGGATGAAGTATGCAGAACAGTGATAAAGGTATGCAAGTAGGGTAAAAGTTTGTGTGCTAGAAGTGATGGAAAAGGAGTGCACTGTAATGATAATTTGGGGGGGGGAGTGGGACTATAAATGGGAGGTAATTCAGATTCTTGTAGTCATATTCAACAAGATTTCTATAATAAAGACAGAGGTTTAAAACAATTATCTAACTTAGAGAAAAGCTACAGGAGACCTAAATGCTGTAGTAAATGTTAAACAAGGAATATAAATATCAGGAAATGAGAGCAGAAAGGTGAATAACAATGAAGATCTCACTACAAAAAAATGGTACTTGATAAACTGTGCCATACTACACATAAAAGGCATTCAGTAACGTGGAAGACCTAATTCATTCTGGCCATAATGCTAAAGGGTGACACCTTATATGAGACAAACTTGACAAATACTAACTTGTTGAAAAGCCATGAAGATTATTATTGTTATACTGTACAGCAAAATCCCATTACTGTATTCAGGACCAGGGAACTTTTCAGAGACACAGATAATAGCAATTTTAATTTATATAATAGAAAAAATTTAAAACAGATATAGAAATATTGTATTTACTTCTCAAACAAAGATATAGTTAATGAATACAAAATTATAGTAATACACAGGAGACATATCAACAGAACATTCCAAAACAGTCTTAAGCTTCCCAAAGTAAAGGAATTTTTGTTAGTTTGAACACTCTTTACAACAGGATTTTGCTGTACCGAAAAGGCTATTATTAAATTCTTCCCAGAAAGTTATCAACGTTAATATAGTTCTGCACAAAAGACTGAGTACACTGAAGAAAAACTACAGTATATATCAGACTTTCACTTAGCTCTGCCATGTCAATATTGTTGTTATTGTCCACTCTGTAACTGTATTTTTATGGCTAAATAAACTCTTTCAATACAGTAGAACGTTGATTTACAGCGATTCAATTTAAGATTATTGATTTAAAGCGACACCCACAATTAAGGGCAATGTTTTAATTTAAAGAGAATCTTTCCTATTTAGAGCGAGTCAATCTGGCGCATCATATTTTAAAATTCGCGCCTAACGTTTCTCTGGGCACGCTACACTGTCCTAAGGGCAAAGCTGTACTGTACATGTAATCAAAATAATGTACTAAATGATTACTAAAATTTTGGTCTAGTGCAAACTATAGTATGATTATATTCAAATTAATCACTATCTTATAAGAATTCCAGGAATGTTAATTATATTCTCCCAGGTCAGTTTAGTGACATTTTATAAGAGAAAATCTTAAAGTCACTCTTAAGGACAGATAAATAAATAAGCACTAGACCTTGGCATTAACTTTCAAACATATCACCACACCTCCACCCCCCCATCAGCTGATCGGCAGTAAACAGACCATTTCATGTCCCATAATTTTAGCTGTGTTGATTTATGAGTGTTTTAACATAATACAGATACTACAAAACACAATGTTTTGTCTATTCTAGGAGATGGGCTGAGGTTCATCTGGGTAGACTCAGTCTTTTTGGTATTTTGCATTTCTCTCAAGTACCAAACTAAATTATTCCATTGAAACAACACTTCGATTTAGTGTGAATTCGGTTTAAAGCGACCCCTCTTGGAACATATCTCATGTTATATCGATGTTCTACTGTATCAACATTAAATGATTAGTATTGGAATCCATCTATCAGGAAAAGAACAAAGGTATTATAATACAGAAGGAAAGATTCACAGAGTATCAAGTTTGTATACCAAACCCACATAAAAAGATCCAAACCACATAACTTAAATATATGTTTCCTATTACAGTAATATTGAACTAATTATTAAAGCATCATATTTTCAAAGAATTATTCATACATACTATATGGTTAGTCCTATTCAAATACCAACTATTAAAAGAATCTGATATAAGAGTAGCTTACCCTTTTCTGGGGGGATTTTCTTGGGGAAATTTTGGGTTTGGGTGTTCCATCAGTCATTTTCTTTGGAGACCTCATGTCAAAGAGAGTTGTTTGCTTCAATCTTTTTGTACTTCTAAGAAGCTCCTTTCCATCTTTTTCTGTCACCCTCTTCTTGAGCACCAATGGAGTAATGCCTGGTGGAGTGACCATTTTCAATGGTTTTGCAGCAAGATGAGCTCCATTTTCTATTTTTGGTGATCTATTAGCTAAAACTGCAAGAGACACATCATCGTCACTGTCACTGGTCTCCATTTTCACTTGTGTTTGTAACTTTAGGGAAGGCTTTGGTAGTTCTGATTTAGGGTTTAGCTTAGGAGTTCTCTTGAAGCCTGGCTTGGGACCTGGCTTTTTTCTTGGGGTGTTCGGGTCACGTTTTACTCTTGGCTTCCTACCGGGCTTTAAGGGTTTAGAGGCAGGATCAGCTTTATTTCTTTTAACAGTTTCAACTGTTTTTTCAGCTTTTACTTTTTTAGCTCTTTCTACAAATACTCCTTCAGCCTTTCTTTTCCTACCTACTGAATTTGTTCTGGGATTAGTAAATATTGAGGCGAGCTTATTGGGAATGTTATACTGTTTAACAAGATCTTCTGACACAATCCAAGGAGTGTAGGCGCTAGATCGCTGTCTAAGTGCATTGGCTCGCACAAAAAGTCGAAAGTGTTCTTTTGGAGGAATCTTGTAGGTTCGCCTGTGGAGAGAAGAAAAATTTTACAACCAGATTTTACACACCCAAGTAGGAGCAATTTTACACAAAAGTATATGTTTGTTATGGTAAATGTGTCATGTACAGTGTGAATGTACCGACTCATATATACACACCATATAACTGGACTCTCATGCACATGTCTATAGTTGTGATAACAAAAACTTACTGGAGAAATTTAGCTGGGACTTCTGTCATGATTTTTTCTTCTCCAATGACTGACACATCATATAGTAAAGGAAGCAACATACTCTTCTTCCTTCCTGGAGAGTCTTCCTTGCACCTTCTCATATTTGTGGGACTTGAATCATTAATGCCAGCTACTCCATTACTTGTGCCATTTACCATGGGGATCTCTCGAGTTGGGGGAGAGCAACCATTGATGATGGGGGTGGTTGGTGAAGTGGAAGGCTCCTTTCCATTAGAAATATTAACTTTCTTGCCTGCACAGCCGCTGTCTTCCTTAGACCTGATAACTCGGACTTGCATCCTGTATGAAACAAATGTATACATTGAAATACCTTTCCACTGTATATATAATCTAAGTATTAGAGCTTGGAAATATATCTGCTCCAATTACCAGTCACCTAATATATTCTTTCTCTTCAGAAATAAAAGTTATCACAATCACCTGCCTCCAGCTCCCTACAACAAAGCACTTTAAAAATTAATAGGAATTATTATGACTTAGGATGTTCCATTTTTTAAGTGTAAATACTGGAGCATATTTTAGTACCTGTATAGTCTAATGAGCCATCCCTGATAAAACAAATTATAATTGGACAAATGGACACAAACTGCACACAAGAATACAGAATAACTAATACTTACCTTACAACTCGTCTGGTGGGTGCTTTACTCCAACAAAATTTCCATTATAAAATATATCACACAATAATGGCCAGTGACCATGCCGTTACAATGTGAAATTTTAATGTTAGCAGTAAGCAGAGCTGATATTTGGGTGTTGGCAGGTGGCAGTGACAACCGCTAAGTAGTCAGTGGGTTATGTTTACTTAATAACTTTACTTATTTTACCTTGACAGATTTTGTACTTGCACGGGAACACAATATGCAATTAAATGTCACTGCAGGAAATGAGTGTCTATTGACATTGGCTGAAGTCTCTTTTTTTATATGACAATAAACATATGGCAAAAGTTTAAGGATTAAAGTCATAGAACCCAGCATAGCAACCTTATGAACTCCTCATGAAAAACAAAATACAACAGTACAAGAAAAGTATCAGTACCCACAAAAAATCTATTTAAAAAATCATGCAGTTACCAAGCAACATCAACTAAAATATGAAAAAGTAACATACGGCTGTGGCCCCAAGAGTGTTAACTCTTCACCCGGATGGAACCGAGAATAACAGAGTCCTGAAGCAGCTTCTACCAACTGATCTAGTGGCAGTGTACCTGTAAACAAAAGTAAGAAATAAGGGATAAGAGTCCATTTATCAACACTTAGTTTGTACTTTTACCTCACCCTCAAGTTAATGTGCATAAAATGAAACTACTGTACTAAATTGTAACAAATTTGTATCATTATCCTCTCTTCCAATACAGTAGAGAACATAACCCTAGCTGGTTCCTTGTGTATGGGGGTAGGTGAAAGATTAGTAGCCTTGCATAAGTAAAAAAGGCATAGGTTCTCTTGGGGGTGTAAGGGGACCCTCTCCAGTTTTGGAATCCAGTTTATACATTTTTCAGGTGTTTACATTCTGTTCCATCTATGTTCTGTTAAACAAGGAAAACAAATGCTGTACACCAACATACTATTAGCAAACAAAAACAAAACTTATGTAAGTTAACCTGTTTACTCCTCAAAGGGAAAGCAATATCTACTTCAGTTCTCCAGCATTGAATTTGTGTGCTTGATGAATACTGAATACACACAAAAAATGTACCACAGTAAAAACAAGCCTCCCCCTCTATATAATCTACCGACTTATGATTCTTTAATTTTAATTTCAAACACCTTTCTGTCGCATTAAAACGAGACTTTCTGTTTAAGTGATCAAGAAATCGATAGAAAATCACTCACTAGCAGCTGCTGCTCTCTCGTCAGTGCTATTGAATCTCACTCTGCCTTATTTCTTAAATTACCTTATATAATATAAACAGTTTCCCTATATTTTTTCTTCCCCAAGGAAACATTCTTATTTAACTGAAACTTTATCCATTTTTGTCATAGCTTCGTGTAATTGCAAAATAATAAGACACAATGTACACAGGTGAAGAACGTTCAAACATACCGATTGCATCTGTTTTGTACTCTTTAAAACACTCGCTGTGACTCCAACTACAACATCAATACTGTATCTACAAGAACAAGAAAGACAGGTCAGAATGTAGTAACTCCTGTAGGATCTCGCTGCCTTCTACAGCTGGCAAGATTCTTGCCTGAGCCCTCCTTAAGAGACTCCTTGCTGAGGCAGAAAACTACCTACCCAAGTCTCAATGTGGCTCTAGAGCATCTCGCAGCACCACCGACATAATCTGTGCTGCTTGCCAAATACAGGAGAAGGACAGAGAACAGCTTACTAAAGCATTTGACCTGGTCAAAAGGGAAGCCCTCTGGAAGACTCTCAGTTGTTTTGGTTGCCCACCAAATTCTTCACCATTGTGAAATAAAAACAATTATGGCAGCAGTGTCCTACTTAAGAGCACCCAGTCAGAATTCCTCCACATCCAAAAGGGGTAAAACAATGATGTATACTGGCACCATCTTTTCCTTTGATGGTTTCCTTGCCCACGAGAGTGCCAACCTAGCCGGTAGGGTGGACATACCATATACTGAAAAATGGGACTTTTCAACACAACTCCAAAAAAAAAAAAAGACAAAGGTGTTGGTCACTTCCATCACTGAACTTCAGTACAGTATGCAGATGACCACAAACTCCAAACTCGCTGCACACACTGAATGGGACCTACACTGAGATCCTGAACACCTTGGCATATGGGTATACATACTTCAGCCTAGAGGCAAACAAAAGCAAGACACACTCCAATCCACCCAGCCCCTGGTCCAGCCACTCTCTACAGTCCATCCAAGTTAATGGAACTGCCATATCCAACATTAACCATTGCAGGACCTTGGCTCCACCTGTCCACTACCACACACACTGATGAAGGGACCCAATGCAGTCTGCTAAATCCATGTCTTCAGCTATAGGGAGCTGAAATTATCTACAAAGCTGTGCATATATTGATCAGTGGTCCTTCCCACCTTGCTGTATGGCAGCAAGACATGAGTTATTTACAGGTAACATCTCTAGGAGCTTCAGAATTTTAACCAGTGTAGTCTGCATACCGTCCTCTGATTCCACTGGGAAGACATGCAGACAAATGCCATTATTATTGATTACACCAATTGTAGGACCATCAAGGCTGGCATTACTGAACAACTACTGTACGGTGGACTGGCCATGTTACCCACACAGAAGACTGCATCACTAAGCACATCCGTGCTGGCGCGACCCCTCCCAAGCACCCCTTCTGTAAGCAGAAATACGGGAACAGTGGACTGCCCCTATCAAACACCAGAGTTCCTCCCACTAGCCTCGTGGGCTGGCAGATGCATCTCAAGGTTGTAATTTGAGTCTGGATTGCTCTACCCAATGTTTATTAGAATGGAAAACCATTCGTGGTGCCGACACAACCCGAGTCGAAGGACTACGAGGAGTGCGAGGGGGGTGAGATTTCTGACCAGGGGGTTAAGACAAACCTGAAAAGTGTCAAATCAACTCCCGCACATGAGAGATGATCATTCCACACCATAATATTTGGAGGAACACCAAATGAGGTGTTAACACATTTACATTATCCCATCTGCATACTGAGGGGGACAAATGCCAGCACCGGAGACACTGACGCACTAGACGTAGGCCTCCACACATGTAACATCTGAGGATGACCCTGCCGGTCCCATATTGGCCACCTCAGAGCTCACCAATAAAGGTAACATCACTAATAACTTATATCATTGTCATCAATGGATGACATATATGGTGATTAATGCCAGACAATTTTATTCAGCACAGTGAGACCCCAAACACACATGATTAATAGTAAGGCCCAGTGGTATATTCTTAAGGAATGCAAGGCATGCTAGTAGAAAGCAAAATAGTATCTTCAATAATAGACTTAATTTTAGTCTTCACAGTTTTCACTCAGGAAAGTCAAGGAGCCTCAATGTCCCTCAATGCATGCAGAGGGATAAGCCGCATACCCTCAATGGACATATAGACGTAATCATCCTATCAATAACATGCTAAAATGAATTTTATTGTGTTGGAATTTGAGTCATTTTAGTCAAATTTAATACCCATTCCCTTAATAAGCACAAAGTCTTATGTTATATGGTGATTTTATTTTACCTAAGAGTTGTTGTTCCATAAGAGTGGCTATTTAATAAGTTTTCTGTAAATGTAGACAGGCGGCGGCTCTCCATCAGCCCAACAAAACTGGTCCACATTATTATTTTTAATATTTCTAAATAACCCTACAGTCCACTTTCAGTTATACAGTAGCTTTTCACTTGGGAATGTTATTCAGTTTTCCATTTTACTTGAAATAATAATTAGATCATACAAATAAAAATATTTACTAATTATTTAAATGTTCAGCAATAAGATCATTGGCAACTTTACAGAGGGCCAGCGTTGTGCATGATGCCTAGTCATTTTTTTAACTATTTTATTTCTAAATTACTGTAGATCACACTGAAAGCTTAATATTCTTTTGCCTTAAGTATTTTTGCACACATTATTTAAAGATTTATAATAGATACTTTGTCAGATGCCACTAATATAATTTAAGAAATTAGGTGTTTATAAAAGCTTGACAACCCTTATTTAAAGAAAGGCCATATCCCACATGATATTTAATTTGATAACTGATGTATGTGTGATGTTCTACATGCCTCAACAGTGCAACCATGGTACACCACTGGTAAGGCCCAATTAGCCCAAATGGCATTGGTATGAAATGGCTTCCATGGACTGGACCAATTTTGTAATAAATCAGACCAATGCATATTTTCTAGCCAGATAAGTAAAATGTATCTAAATTTCCAGTCAATGATGTCTGGTTTAATGAAGATTTTACTGTACATTATGTATATATGTACAGCTTTCAAGTCATTTTTGGCTGTAGTCAAAAGAAAATATATACATATTCCAATAGTTTTCCTTCATTTGCTCACAAAACATCATCCTTATACTGTATTGTACTGCATAATGTTCTACAAGACCTAAAATTATCTCTGATTTAGTCCTGCTCCTTCACACAACCTAGCATTATCCATTACTAGTAAGTGTATCCCCTAAACAAACTCAATTAGTTACAATATTGTCAACTAAAATCACTGATGAGCAATGTATCTTTCAGAGAATTTAGTTACTACAGGTATAAAAATTTTCTGAAAACACCTAAGTTAACAGTATCTATACAGTACATTCCTAAAAAAAAATATTGGCTTTAAAAATGACAAAAAAAGGAGAGAAAACCAACAGTCATCTTTTAAACTACTTTGAGGCAAAAGCCAATAAAAGATCATAAACACTTAACACACAATTCACTTACTATGGTGGAGAGTTCGGAGAATGGGAGGCAGAAGGGGTGTGGGGAACGAGGAGCTAAGTAGTACACGAACCTTGGCTTCACTCGTCCAAGCCTCCTGATGTGTGAGGCTGGACTTGCCAGTGCACTGACATGTCCAGATGATCTGACTATAAAGGGCCAATCGATCCTCATAGTCACTGTTGAAGTGAGACACATTAAAAGACAGGTAATTATTAACAAAGGACAAGTATAATGTCTCCACTGAAAACAGCTTGTATTCACCTGTCATTGTCTGACACTTTATGAGTACAGTACTGGACTAAGAATGTTACTGTAACTACAGAAGTCCACAACACAAAGTATGTTTACAGGACTGGGCTGAGTATGTACAACCAAAGACAAAAGTCGTGTGGCGGTTTTGTCAGAAGATTAAACATAACTCGTGAAACATTATGAGAGACCCCTACTACAAGGCAGAGCGCACCAAAAGTTTAGCCCTTCCTCAAATGTTTTCACAAAATTTCACGACACAACTTTTGTCTTTCATTGTACATACAGCCAAAGAAAAAAATCGTGTTACGCCCCCTAGCATTATGTTCTACAACCCTCAACAAAGAATTTGGGTAAAGTGACAGTGAAGACTAGATGTTTGAGTCTGAAAAGGGAACTTTACCCAATTTTTTTCTTTGACCCATGTACTGTAATTTTAATGTTGATAACAGACCCCCAACAGATACTCATGATCATTATTCATGTTAAAAAAATGCATTAGGAGAAAACGAAATATTTTAACCCTTTTCCCAGATACAAAATTTGAGATTCCCCAAACCTGTACTGTACAATGGACAATTTTGCTAATACAACACAATGCCACATTACTATTATGTAGCATTACAATAAGCTAACTAAATAAATGAAACACATGTTTTACCAGCACATTTATGGCAGTTAAGCCCATTATTGTAATATGTACCCTATCACCACAAAAATCAATGTGTGGTTTATAGTTAAAAACAGTTAGAAAAAGTGTCCTGAACCTGACAGTACAGTACCTCACGCAAGACCAAAAGGGAGCGGCAAAACCTTCATATCCCTATGGAAACAAAAGTGTGCATAATTTCTATTCATCTTGTAACTCGCCATTTAGTCGCATTTAGACAACCCGGACATACGACGGCCGTCTCCTCCTCTGCTTCATCCAATTATTGTTGTCTCCACGTTTAATTAAAAAATTATTGAGGCACCGTGTGCATTCAGCTGACTATATTAAAGGTAAGTGCACAGTAACACTTCATTCATTTTTCATTATTGATTACTTTTACTGTACTGTATTTAATTTTAGAATTTCTATGTATTATTTTCGCCTTTTCGACCTAGGACCTGGTCGTCGGGACAGAACCCCGCCGTAAGTCGAGGAGAGACTGTATACATATCCTATTTTCTATAAAAATGCCATTAAATTTTTGTATATGTAATGTATTTCATAGGGCAAAGGGAGGCTCAGGAACGTAACTCCCGTATTTTATCTATTTCTTATGGGGAAAATTGATTCCGTTAACGTTGCTGTTTTCAGGAACGGAACCACAACATTAAGCGAAGACTTACTGTACTGAGACACAGAAATAAGTAGATAAGCAGAAAAAGCAAAGAGAAAAACTGTATCTTATAGGCCTACTGATACCATACCGAAGCATCGAAGCTGCCGTTTAGCAGGGTCCAACCTGTAGTAAGTAATAAAATCGATACGACAATGCACAAACCTGGCCGAACCAACCAAAGAAAGCGACCTAACCTTACCTAAATTTCTAGCTATCCCACCGCATTAAACAGAAAGTACAGTACAGTACTTACTTTGACATCTGGTACCAATGTATGCAACTTTGTTGAAACATCATGATGTATTTTTTTTTTCGGTCATGAGAATACCCTCGGACGAAGTGGATCGGTTGTAAACAAAGCAGACGACAAAAGTTGTTGTCGATCTTTCGTGGGTATGGAAGTGAAGGGTTTATGTCTTGAAATGTTTCTCTCTTGGTGGTCACATAAACAAGTCATGGTAGTGTGGGAGGATGTTAACACGTCGAAGTAGATTTGTCCAGGACGAAATCACAGAAAAAATGAAAATTGTAATTCCTCCACTTTTTGGTTATCCTAGACTAGAGGAAAAGAAGTTATCTTCTGTAGAAAATTTACTTGGTACTGTAATAGTTTACCAACTTTTCTATTTCGTTTTTCAAAACTTCCCGTCCTGAACACGGATCTACATCGATGCGTAACCTCTGTGTGGTCACCGTTATAGTAATCTGTTTAGGCGAGTGCAAAAAGACAAAAGTGTCATAGATATAAATGCTTCCTTTCTATATACGAAATACTGGTAGCAGCTGTTGAAAACTTTTGTACAGATGATTACAGTATATATTGTTTCTTCAATTAACCAACAAATAACTAGTTTTATGGTAATTTTCATATTTTCAATTATTAGTTTGGTAATTTTGTCCTGGATGTTGTTTCATAGCTGAACAGTGTCTCATAATATCAACGAATAATTGCTAGCAACCAGCAACTGAGGATTTACTACACATAAGATAAATAAAGCAACCAAACTTAACATACTATATACCTAACTTAGGATGGAAGTGCACTACTTTTGATTAGGTAGGTTAGTTAGGGTGTTATTTGGTTAATAATTCAGATGGAAAGTTTGCTGGGATTCATTCAGTTCCTTAGCATTGGGATCGCTCACTGGTAAATGTGTCAACAGTTTAACTGTAAACATAGTGTCTCAGTACAGTACTATATATCTTTATCCCTGGGCCCACCCTGTTTGTAATCTACATAAACGACATAGATCAAAACATATCGAGCGCCACATTGCCAAGTTAGCAGATGACACTAAGTTATTTGGAAAAGTATCAAGTCAAGACGATGTTGCAACAATGCAGAAAGACCTGAATGAGCTCATCAAATGGTTTCGAGACTGGAAATGTTCTTTAACATTATGTAATGCAAGACCCTACACGTACCGTAATATGCAACAACCCTAATCACAACAACTACACTGTTAATAACACTTTCCTGGATACTGCCGATAAGGAGAAAGATCTAGGTATCGATAGATCATTCACTGACGCCATCAGTGAAGAAAGCAAACCAAGATTTAGGAACTATAATGTGTACCTTCATATGCAAAGATAGGAAAATGTTCCTTCAACTGTCCAAGTCTGGATGACTGTATACAGGCAGGGGAACCCTACTTCCAGAAGGATCTAACATCCCTTGAAAAAGACTTAAGACTAACATCCCTTCAGACAAGGCACAATAAGGTAATCTCATTAAAACATTTGAAATCCTAAAATGGATGGAAAATGTGAGCCCGGGCCATTTCTTAGTGGTGTCACACACCACAAGGACACATAACTACAAGCTCACCAAGTTATCATGCAGAACGAACATATAAAAATACTTCACATTGAGGGTGGTAGACCTATGGAATGGTCTACCAGCCCCAGCAATTTAATTACCATCAGTACTGGGCTTCAAAACAGCCCTTACAAAATTATCAAGAACAATGTAGGGATCCTACACAGACTACTGGACTCTTTCCCTTCGCATGACCACCTCCAGTGGGTGGCCATTAGGTATACGTAGTGAATATTCTGCCGCGACTGGCTAAGTTCCTATTAATGCTATTTCAACGTGAGTGTGCTTTGATTGGCTAAGTACTTTCTGTTAAATATGATGGGGGGTAGGAAGTTAGGTAAGGTTAGGCAGGTTTCCTTGGTTGGTTAGGTCAGGTTCTATTAGGCTCTAAATATCGCCTCCTTTATAAAGATAAGTTTCCATGCACAATATAGTCAAGTGTGTTTACGGCTACACAACAATTGACTCACGGCAAAACAAATGCCAAATGCCGCCAGTCACGGTCAAATATAGTTCTCGTGTTGTTCGCCGGTATTGGGCAATTAGCCAATCAGAGCGCACTCACGGTAAAATAGCTTTAGTAGGAACTTACCGGTCACGGCAAAATGTCCACTGCCTTATGCATAAGGTAAACAAAAACTAAGAGAAAACAAATACTGTATAGAAAAGTAACAATTCCTCCAACATCTTTCTGATATCAAGAGGGAAGAAAAAAGCTTTCTTCTATATTATTTTTCCTAAAGTTGCTCCTTCTAACAGGACCGTGTTCTACACAATTACTATTTTCCTAAAATTGATCCTTTTCATGAGTCGGTTGTCTAAAATTTATCAAATCTTCTAAAGTTGCAGACTAACTCTTACTCCTGTTTCTGTGTTACCAAAAGTTGCTTTGAATTTTATTTTTGAGTAAAGGCTCATTCATGCAACATAATAGAAAGATGGTGAATAACCAAATGTTTTCCATCCAAGACCACTGCATATGTGCCTCTGCTGTTTCAGTAATTTCAAAATAATTATCACTAAATTGTTCTTGCTTTTAGCTGGAATCAATCACTAGTACAGCAGAAATAAGCATATCTTTCACCACTATGCCATGGGTTCGAGTTCTGCTTGGCCCGGACACATGAGAGAAGGGTGTTATCCACTGTCACCTTACCAAACATCATAGGTTTCCTCCTGTATTAACACTGGACAATAAAATTCATGAGAGTTACAAAGAATGGGCCAACTGCCTGAATGGCTAATAAGTCATGTGGTGAAATAATATATAAATAATTACAAAATCTATATAAGCTGTGGCAATGGGGAAAAACAACTAATAATTAGTTATTTCATTTGTTGCCACTTAATTTTTTTTAGCATTTCATGGTTGCAATCAATAGTTGAGACAATTCTAAGATCATTTTCTTCTATGACATTTCCCTCGCAAACGACTTATATATGTGCCAGGGGGTCCAGCCCATTAGGAGGTTAGGTAAGGTTGTTTGCGAAAAAAATGTCATAGAAGAAAAGTGTCCTCGAAATGTCTAAATTATAGATTGCAATCACAAAATTCTTTGGGTGGCAGGAAGTGAAATTATACAGATTATTAAATTTCACCCCATTTTTGTTGCCAGTTCCTAACTCAATGTTTGAAAAAACCTGAATAACTTCTTAGATAGAAAATTCTTTGTAAATTTACTATTAACCTTACACAGCTTCCCCTAAATGTTAATAAACTGGACAGCCAACTTCAAAACATTTTTTTTTAACCATGACATAATGTATATTTCTCAAGTTATCATTTCAGTTATAATAAGGAGTTAGGAATAATCAACAGTATCAATAATCACCATTAAATGAAATTCAAGACTGGAAATTTCTTTGACTACTGAATAATAATTTAATTAATTTTAATGTTTTGGGATCCAGTCAGATGTATATGCAAGCATGTGCCAATTGTGAGCTGAAAAGTGATTTACATGTGACTGTGAGGAAACATAAGAGCAAGGCCTTGATAACCGTACCAATTTAACCTTGATTACATAACTTGATTGAACACTTGGTAATTGCCAAGAAATGAAGCCAAGAATTTCATGAGTTTGATTGACATGGGGTGGAGAATTAAAAGTTACTTCACTAAAGTCATGACATTGTGAGAGATTTTGTGTAACGGGGGAAGGTGAGGCGAGTGAACAGTTCCTCTCCCTCGTATGGGCGGGAAATGACAATAATCTCCATCTTGTTTCTTCCTAGATAATTTATTCCTTAATCAGAGATGTCAAATTCACTAAATCGTGTACCCATTCACACCAACATGGACATGACAATACACACAAATGACGAGGAGTGGTGGGAATGAGAGTTACATAAGACACAGGCAGTAATAAGGGAGAAATGAAAGGAGGTCTACTAATACGGTAGCCTGGGATATTAGCGTAAACAGAGACCGGCGCTTTCGCGGGCATTTACCTTTTACTCACAAACTTCTCTCCAGTGTGTTGAATGACGTAGAGTTCAGTGAAAGACTCTATATTATCGGGTGGCTTGATAAGCCTGAACGGTTGGCCCTGTAGAAGGGGCATTTTGAAGATTTTGAAGGGGATTTTATCGAAAAAATTGTGGGAGGACCTCTGGTACTGCGTCTGTCGTTCGAAACCACGAGCGTCCTGATGTTTCTGAGGCTCTTTTTATTTTGATATTTTTCTCCGGCAATATCTCCCCGGACAATTAATTTAATATAAAATACATTATCCAATAATTGATGTAGTCTACAGAAATCTAAAAATATAATATATATCTAACATAATTGCGTTATAAGAGAACCAACAAAAAGTATCAACAAATAAGCCTGGCGGGAAAATAGTAAGGCGACATATGGCAACTTACACTGTGTTGATGCTTCCTGTCACTTGACCTTCGTTATACTTCGTTATACTTCATCCTTTGTATCAGGTATGGTATTAAGAGAGACAAACACCACTTTCTATTATTGTATATATTTCTTGGGGCTGTTAATATCGACGAATCGTCTAAAACTTTTACAGCGCATTTTGTTAATATTCGCTCCCACACATCTACAGTGTTATTTTTGTTATTGTCATTGTTTGATTTTTCTGAAGTGATATTATAAGAAAATTTACCTCTAACCTTCATACGCTTGAGTGTTTTAAGCGACTTCATGTTTCGTGAAGCAGATTTCGACTAAATTATTTCAGCAAATATAATAAAATATAATTTTAGACGATTTGACGTTAAAGTCCTTGCTGTTTAAAAGTAAATTTCCATCCCCAGTGACATGAGTCTTTGACAACATTATGTACAGTCTCGTTCAAGATTCTTCAAACACTGCTGGAGACAGCTGGCAACCCAAGGCCGTTTGTTTACTATAGTCCGTAGTATAATATAATATGAAACAACACAGACCAACCAGTAAATTAAGCAACGGGGAACTAAGTAACCAATCACCGATCACTTTTACATTTATTCATAATTTTTACTACGTACTATAGTAAACAAACGGCCTTGAGTTGCCACCTGTCTCCAGCAGTGTTCGAAGAATCTTGAACCAGACTGTACGTAGTATATATTTAAAGATATATACTTTGGTTTAGGTTAAAGACAAGTAATTATAAGAGGTGAGATATCGATGTTACGGTTAAGTTAATGAAAAGCCAATACATTTAACAACAGAAGCGACAATGGGCGATGTTCCGAGTGGACATTTATACAGGGAATTTGTGTAACCAGTAATTTATGAAATCCCTAATAAAATAGTAAGTTATATGTAATTGCCTAACAATAATTACATATAACTTTCTAAAAGTTTTAGGGGTTTCATGAAATCAGTGGTTACACAAATTCCCTCACAAATGATCCTGATAAAGTTTTTGACCTAGTATTGGAGGTAAACCAACAGATGATGTACCCGTTATGAATGACAGATAACTACAATTCAGACAAGACGTAATGCACATGAAAGTGACGAATCAATTTTATGAGCAATGTAAATCGAATTGAAGATAAAATATATTAATTGGGTATGTTAAACTCATTAAGAATTTAGAATATGAACGTGAAATGCAATTATTCACTGTATTATGAAGAGATTTATGGTAGGTCAAGATTAACGTTATTTGACCATAACAAATAATACAGTGACTCATCAAATGTCATATTCGATAATGACTGTCGTGGGATCCTAAAATGAGAATCATTCCGTTAGGTATCATCACTTAGGGGTTGACTGCCAAGCCAGAAGTCAAACTAAGTTTTTTATTATTTGCATTTTACTATTTACATGACATTATATATGTTTGACAAAATATCCAATGAATTATAGTTTATTTTATACTGCATTAAATAAATTTTAGGTTGTATTTTAACTACTATAGTTTAAATATTGAGTGTTATCCAGTACGACCCTACCAAACATCACAGGTTTCCTTTTCGTCTAACACTGGATAGACCAACTGCCCGAAACGGTGTGAAAAAACAAAACAAAAACAAACCATACGATCGAACATTGAGGAGACCTAAAGTTATCATGGCTCTTTTAGTACAACTTGAGGTATAAGATTCCTGACAATGGGACAATCGAGGCAATACTGCTGAAGGATATTAGCTATATATATATATATATATATATATATATATATATATATATATATATATATATATATATATATATAAATTAGCCCACCCGGGCACAGGTTGAACGACCCACAACGGCGCCTGGGGTGGGGGAATTAGAACAGAAAGAAAGAAAAAAGAGAAGAAAAAGGTTATACGTACTGTGTTAATCTACACCACGATAATGTCGGAAAACCAGCCTTTTTAAACTGAGACATTGTATAAGCATGGAAACACAGAAGAAGGCAGAGCATTCCACAGTTTGGCTGTGTGAGGAAAGAAGGATGTACTATAACGGGTTATTCTAGTGTGACCGACATCCACAGAGAAACGGTGGGCACCGCGGGCAAGACGTGTGTTACGAGCCCACGGCCTTGCCGGCGGTACACAGGATGCAAAATCCACCGAACATTGCCCGTTAAAGTACCTGTGAAAGAGAGAGAGTGAAGCAACATTGCGGCGAAGAGAAAGGGAAGAGAGATTGTCAAGAAAGGATAAGTCAGTATCTTAGCTTTGCCTAGTCTAGTGTGACCAGAGAACCCGCAGTATGTCTGCAGACCGTAGGCCCCACGTCAACGATACTAGCGAGGGAAAATGATCATAGTGTTCCAGTATATAGATATATTGTGCAAATGGATTGTTATCATGCTGAGCTGTATAGTTTATAAACATGCTTATCCAATTGTAAGCCTTTATTATGACAACTATACTGAATACTAATAATTATTATTATATTATTATTATTAGTAGTAGTAGTAGCAGTATTATAGCAAATGAATATTGCAAGTTCAGCATTCTTTCCCGTATAAAAGGGAGAGTATCTGGGAGAAGCCACAGGCATTGTCAACGTGTCATTGCATTTTAAACCAACGCGTTATGTATGGCAAGAGATTCCCACGAGCATAACCGGTTATTTTAACGAATGTTTTATGTTTAATTGCAGGTGACTGCTTATGATGGAGGCTCCATTGACGCGTGGCACCTCAGTCCACGCCACCCCTCCCCCTCCTACCCATGCAACCCCAACTCACACACCGCACAGCCATAATGCCTCTGCCCACACCCCTCAAAGCTATAACACGCCCGTCCACACCCTGCACAACCACACTACCCCTGCCCACACACCGCACAATCATGCTGCCCCTGCCCACACCCCGCACAACCACACTACCCCTGCCCACACACCTCACAACCATGCTATCCCTGCCCACACCCCGCATAACCATGCTGCCCCTGCCCACACCCTGCACAACCACACTACCCCTGCCCACACTCCGCACAACCATGCTACCTCTGCCCACACCCCGCATAACCATGCTACCTCTGCCCACACCCCGCACAACCATGCTACCCCTGCCCACACCCCACACAACCATGCAACCTCTGCCCACACCCTGCACAACCACACTACCCCTGCCCACACTCTGCACAACCATGCTATCCCTGCCCACACCCCGCATAACCATGCTACCTCTGCCCACATCCCACACAACCACACTACCTCTGCCCACACCCCGCACAACCATGCTACCCCTGCCCACACCCCACACAACCATGTCACGCCCACCCACGTCAATCTACGAAGCACGGACAGACCTAGGAAAATATTCTCAAGTTCCGAAACGGCTTTTGCCTTGCCCAAGTCCGTCAACGTGGGCGCCTCTACATCCAGGGGCTCATCTTCAACCATGGATATGGGCGGTGGGCGTGAGGCGCGTCTGGCCCAAGTTCTGAGGAGTGTGCCTGCTTCAGCAATGTCCAGGGCGCAGTGGGCAACCCGTAGCGACAGGTATTAATTAAGGAGCCTCATCAGGTATACAAAGTAGGCATAGTACAGAACACCTTTGAAGCGTCTTCTTTATACGCAAGTCTCTAAAACACCGTTACGCTAACTTGCAGCCTCTGATACGCTCTCTGATGTGTACTTGTGTTGTACTATTATCTCGCCGTTAATAATTTTGTGTTAAAAATTACGATGCTCCATTATTTAAGTTAGATTAGATGTAGCAAGGTTAGGTTTGATTAGGTTAGGTTAAATTAGGGTTGATTAAGTTACACATATACGTTAGATCTTGTTTTATATGATAAGTTTGGTTAGGTTCAGTAGTATCAGTGATCTGTGTACAGGTATATCGTCTAAGGGTTTGTCTACAACAGTGTCCATAAATTGTTTGGCAGGTGGCACATATGTACGGTAATTTACAGTTTACCTATATGATACGTAGGCCAATTAGTATTATTGAAAAGTATCATAAGTGATCATTTGTTTATATAATAAAGCGGTCAGACGCAAATAATATTGTTCAGAATAACTCGTTTGTTTACGGTAGTGGCAACACTCCACCAATGGTATTAAATACTTCGGTATTATTTTTGCTAACGTCAACAGAATCAGGAAGTTGTTTGGGACTATTTATGTGCAAATTTGCAATCATAAACAGTATTTAGGTACTGTACAAGTTGTATGAACAGTAATTTACATGTGATTACAGTACAGTACTCGTTCATCATTAGATTCCAGTGACGTTTATCGTGTCCTAAATGTCTCCACCACTCCACAGTTCGTCCCACGACCTGACGTCACGCTGGAAATCAACCTCCAGCGAGAGTTCCATCTGCACACCTCAACTTTACAAGGCTCACCAGCAGTTCACCTATACCACCTCCTCCTCCAACTTACACAGAGGTTCAGACTCTACCCCATCTACGAAGAGGAAGAGCGGAGATGTTTCAGCCCACAAGATAAGCGGTCCTATGGTGACCGGCAATAGTGGTCAATTTTCCAAGCACACCCCGCCTCACCACCTGGGGGATACCACTGTCTTTCCATCGACGACCTTCAATACCCACGGCTCCTCCGACTCTTCTTGGTAAAATAATGTCTTAATATTATTGTACTAGTGGCATTAGTCTCTGCTCTCTCTCACTCAGCGTTTAAACCAATAACAATGACGAAACCTTCCTTCTATTCCAGCATCGTCAGGAGAAAACGACCAGTAGGCAGCACGTCCTTCACCCACGGTGGATTTGACACTACTGGCTCCTCCACGCCCCTCCCACCTCGTCACACTCCTGTCAGTGACCAATACATGACCCACGATGATGACCTCGGCTCCCGGGATCACTCGGAAGAGGGCGCCTCCCAGGTTTGTGTCTAATGAGTAATGACCGTCAATACTGGTAGATGGGCGGAACATTCGCCTGGCGCTTCTGCATGGTCGCAATGGCGTTGTTTTATGGCATGTGTCAGAATCCTTTGATAATGTAACGAAACTTATAAACCAGTACAACCACCTGAAGTTTTCTGTATCTTATTACGGGATCTGTTCGTCTTTTTAGTTTTATGATTTAAGATATCTTCAAGCATCAATTTACTCACCATTATCGCTCCAAGGTCTTCCTCATCTTTCTCTAACTCAAGTGGCTTATTTTCATTCTTCTTGTAATATTTGACTTCCTCCTTTCATCACTATGCTCTAATTTACAACATTTCGTCAATCTTCACCGACGTCACCTCAATGCTAACGGTTCCAGGTGGTGATGAGTGTGTCTTGGTCCCAGGGCAAGCTTGGTGCAGCCTTCTATGACGCCATGTCAGCACAGGTACGTAAAATAAAGAGATTCCAGCTTCCCAGAGATTCGTATGTCAAATTTTACTCATAACATGATGTGGCAACCTTCCTTATTCACTTAAGCCAAAATAAAAATTAATTCTCAAAGGTTCGTAAGTTTTTTTTTTCCAATCTTGAGAGTTCAGTAATGATAATAATAAGGTGATGATGATGATGATAATAATAGTGATAATAATAAAAATGTTTGATCAATATTTAAGTGATACTGACATGGAAGGCCACTCGCAGGTGTTCGTGGTGGAGGATAAAATAGAGGCCGCCCCTGACTTTTGGATACTCAGGACCTTGTATCGTGAGCAGCGCCCTAGGTACGTGGACAACTCAGAGACGACGGAGAAGGGGGGGGGGTAGGCAGACTGACGGAGAGGTGGGGTAGACAGATAAGTACAAGGTAGAATGGGAGGTGTAAGTAAGCTGTGTTGTCATGATGGACCGATTCACATTTGGCTCTTGGGTGTGTCCAGTTGATTTCCAGCCTCGTAATTTCTCTTTGGATCCTCTACATCAACATTTACTGAAAACCTTTAGATAAGAGGTAAGCGGTAGGGCACAAGAGAACACATTATCTGAAGGAAAGTTACAACACTAAGAAGTCATCAAGAGAGTAAATTTATGGGTTGAGAGACGAATCTGTATAGTAATGTGAAATGTAATGCTGTACAGTATGTCTAGGAGGCGGAGGATGCCCCGGCACTTCTCTTCCTGCAGTCTATGTAAAGAGGGAGTCACTCATCACATTACGTCATACTTAGGTGGGTGCTGGATGAGGTTATTTTGTTGTCTACTAAGTTTGCCGACCTCAGTAAACGAGTCTACTAGCTAACTAAATGAAATTCTCTTTGTTTTTTTAAATTGTACTTAACCGAGTGTCCTTTGATTAAGTTTACGCCCATAGAGCACAATTAATTACAAAAGAAAAAGTTGTAAACCGCATTACTTTTGCCTCGGACACGCCCTAAACCCTCCCCGGCATGGTTAATTTCAAGTCAAAATCTTTATTAATGAGCAAGAGTAACCTATCATTATAGAATTTCTGAAATAATAATTGATGAAATAAAGTTAACTGAGGAGAAATAGTGACTACAGACAAGAATACTTAGCTGATTGCTGTTTACCGCCTACTACAACCAATGTTGGCTGGGTACTACGAACACCGCTGGATTATCTATATTGTAAAGTAAATAAGTAGATAACATAAACCTAAATTAATTTTATAAGCCTCATTTGCAGTTACGTTAAAATTTGCAATGGATTTTTTATAATTTTTTATTAATACGAATAATTAGTTACACAGTAATTAAAATATAGCTTTAATTGATGACAAGATGAGTTAACATTATCTTCTCTATACGATAAATAACAATTATGTGAAATTATTTCCGTCATAGACCCCAAAATAACTATTAAAACTCAAATTCTCACAGGTAAAAGATTCTTACGCTTAAATATTCGCAGGTAAAAGAATCTTGCGCTTAAATATTGTAACAAAAGAAAAAATAAATATTACCTTATTTGTATCTGCTCTAAAAGGATTTATTGTTTCTCTCCCAAAACTGATAATTGATAAAGCGACCCGCGGGAAGCTGTGTGATGGCGTCATGTGCGTCGTATCGTGCTCAACCCAGCCACGTGGACCACAACAAAGTGCCGCCTGTGCCACTCACCCTCCTCCTCCTGCAACTGGCTCTCGTGAAAATAAACATGGCATTCAATAACCAGATACCATGATAATTATACTGCACTGTTCAATACATATATTACATACAGTACTTTACGCTATTTACACATAAGGTGATTAGGTTTATTGAAAAGAGTTAATGCAGTGAATTTGTCCATTTGCCAAAACAGTATAAAACAAAATTTACGTTCTAGTAAACTGATGGCGGGCTCCCTGAAGCATGGGTTTTAAGCCTTCTACTTCAACTGTCGCAATGATAAACTGATAATGATAATCCGCCACTGGGTGTATTGACTTGTTGAAACTGATAGAGAAGTAAATGGTTCTTTAACCTAATGTGACCATTTTTACAAAAAAACATTACGTTATTTCAATTGTATATATGAAAGGGTTTAGTAGGGAAGGAAGTATTTTGATAAATGTATGAAAAGAATAATTGTAAGTACGAGCAGGACCAGACAGTTCTCTTGTAAGTATAGAGAGCACAGTTGGGGAGTGATTAGTTGGACCAGGTGCAGGGGCTGTGTGGGTCCCTTAAACGGGTTTGTACAATAGTAAAAGAGACATAATTTTGATGGAATACACACACTGGGGTGGTTGAAGACACAAGACAGACAAACACACAGTCGTCCTTGTAGACATTCAGCAGGGATACGTAAACTTACAGTCAGGCACAAACATATAATATATATTTCGTAACATAAGCACGTACATATTATAAAAGTGACCACATGTTCTTGACTATCAGAATAACCAGATGTTGTAAGGGAAGGATTCATTCTGTACGTTGGAGAGATTACTCAGTCAGGGCAGCGTTTGTGTGTGCAGGGAGTGGAGTGAGGCGAACTAGGGGGAGTACATTTTATCTGAAAGGTGTAAAGAGGACCTAAGACCCCTGTTTGAAGACTGATCTCTCGAGTACACTGCTTGGTGGATCATCTTACCTGTGCATGTGTGTGATGGTCTTGATTAACCTGTGTAAGTGGCTGGTGGAACTACTACGTACACTCAAGACTGTAATATACACATACTGATCTATCCAATGTTGTCATGGAATCATTTAATACTCAACACTATTTATTCGGAGAATTTTTATGTAAGATGTAATTTATGTTCATGAGTAAATATTATTTTTCCTTGCTGGATTTAAAATTTAATAAAACTTGTATATTAGTGGTATAGTAAGTAGTAATATTTTCTGCAAGGCTTAAGGAATATTTAGTTTTAGATATTGAATGTTTGGTATCTAGGCATATTGTTAAACATGTCAATATATATATATATATATATATATATATATATATATATATATATATATATATATATATATATATATATATATATATATATATATATATATATATATATATATATATATATATATATATATATACATATACAGTATTTTTTTTTTTTGCGTATATGCAGAAAATAGTTGTCCCTACAGGTGGCTGCTGGTTGGGGGAGGCAAGACGACCGGTTGTTTACTTTTACTGCGCGAACTGTGTGGTATCCCGCCCACCCCTCTGTCTAGGTCCACGTCCACCCCCACTCAGGGTCAGGTATGTGTCCCACCCACCCCAGTACTCTGCCCTACTTGTGATCAGTCAGCAACATTCACCTTAAGTCACAAGTCACACATTCAACCTGATAAGTCACATTCAACCTGATAAGTCACACATTCATCCTAATAAGTCATAAGTCACATTCATCCTGATAAGTCACACATTCATCCTGATAAGTCACATTCATTAAGTCACACATTCAACCTGATAAGTCACACATTCATCCTGATAAGTCACACATTCATCCTGATAAGTCACACATTCATCCTGATAAGTCACACATTCAACCTGATAAGTCACACATTCATCCTGATAAGTCACATTCATCCTGATAAGTCACACATTCATCCTAAGTCACACATTCAACCACATTCAACCTAATAAGTCACACACTCATCCTGATAAGTCACATTCATTCATGATAAGTCACACATTCATCCTGATAGTCACACATTCAACACACATTCATCCTTCATCCTGATAAGTCACACATTCAACCTGATAAGTCACACATTCATCCTGATAAGTCACATTCATCCTGATAAGTCACACATTCATCCTGATAAGTCACACATTCAACCTGATAAGTCACACATTCATTCTGATAAGTCACACATTCGTCCTGATAAGTCACACATTCATCCTGATAAGTCACACATTCATCCTGATAAGTCACATTCATCCTGATAAGACACACATTCATCCTGATAAGTCACACATTAAACCTCATAAGTCAGTCAGTTATATTCAACCAGTCAAATAATTCCCATCATTCCCACAGGACACAAGAGCAGGAGGCAGTGAAGACCAACACCCCCCTCCCTCAGACACCTCTGCAGCGTCGCCCGCAATATCGTCATCATCGTCACGCACTTGTAGCATCAGGGTCCTCCCCATGGGCGACTTCAGTGAGTTCTTCTTGATATAGTTCACATCTCTCTTTTTGAAGATGTTTCAATATTTATTTTTAGGTATGAAGATGTTCATTAAAGATGCTTAGAAAACACACACTTTGCTATCACTCGGAATCGAGTATGAATATCATCCAGCTATGATACAATGATATGAGTTATTAAGGATGTCAACTTCGTTGGCGAGTTCTGAGGTGACTCGAGAGGCCGAAACGGGACTGGCAGGGCAGTCCACAGATGCTGCATGTGTGAAGGGTTACAGCTAGTGCGGTAGGGGCAGCGGCAGTGTCTTTCCAGCGCTGGCGCTTGTCTGCCTCGGAATGCAGCCTGGTTAACTCAAAACTATTGGCACCTTGTGTGGTGCTCCTCCAAGCGTTACGGTGTGGAGTACTCGTCTCCCAGGTGAGGGGGTCGATTTGACACTTTTTAAGACTATCCTTATACCTTTTCAGAAGCCCGCCAGCGTTACGTTTACTATTCGTTAGGTGACTGTAAAGTAGCTGCTTTGGCAGTTTACTGTCGTCCATGCGGATAACATGGCCAGTCCAGTGTAGTTGTTCATGGATAATGGTAGCCTCGATGCTCCTACAGTTGGTGTCAGCGAGAATACTGACATTTGTCCTCTTGTCTTCCCAGTGAACTCGGAGGATGGAACGTAGACTACGTTGGTGAAAGTTTTCAAGTGCCTTGAGGTGCCTCCTGTATGTGACCCCATGTCTCGCTGCTATATAGCAGAGTGGGGAGAACCATTGATCGATATACTTGCAATTTTATAGATAATTTCAGCTCAATACAGCTGAAGACACGGGTACGGAGTCTGCCAAAGGCTTGAGATGCACATCTGTTTCGATGTTAGTGGACAGGTGGGAGCCGAGATACTGAAAGTGGGTAACATTAGAGAGGGTAGTACCGTTAAGGTGGATGAATGGTGGAGGTGTGGCTGAACCAGGGGCAGGCTGAAAGAGAATCTGAGTCTTATGTACATTCACCTCAAGGCCGAAGTATGCCTTCGCATCTGTGTAGGTGTTCAGGATCTGTAGGTCACGTTTAGTGTGAGCGACGAGGGTGAGGTCGTCTGATGAAAGCGGCCGACACCTTTGTTCCTGCCTGGATTCGTCTTATATTGTAAAGTCCCCGTCAGCTAAATTGGCACTGGCACGAGGAAGGAAGGCAGCCAAGAAAATGGAGAAGAGAGTTGGTGCCAATACATATCCTTGTTTTACTCTCGTTTGGATGGGGAAGGACTCGTCTTTAATAAGTGAATTACCGTCGGTTGAGCAGAGGGGGACCGCGTCATGAGTAGTTGTGCCATACATTGTTTTAGTGGAATTGAAAGATTGACGCATCTTGCGTTGCTCAGCAAATTTTAGCGTTTCACACGCTTTATTTTTCCACCATTCGTCCTTTAGATCGCGAAGTTTGCGCTAGGCCATCGCTTTCTTCTGGCGGAACATCTCGAGTGTTATGACCAACACAGTTACGACAAACTACTACATTACCAGGTGATTTTATACCCTCACGCGTATCTTCTTATACAGGGAAAACCTCACCATTGCCCATATACGGTGTTACTGTCTGTCTGTCTTATGTATCTGACTGGTATTGTTTTTTTATGGGAATAGCCCACCAGAGCACATGTCAATGACCCACATCAGGGCCTGGGGGCGAAAATGTAATAATAATAATAATAATAATAATAATAATAATAATAATAATAATAATAATAATAATAATAATAATAATAATAATAATAATTAATATTAATTAATAAAAACTTATAATAAATATTAAATAAAATATATAATAATAATAATAAAAAAAATCAATAGTGAGAAACGATATACCCGTATGTATATTGTGTTGTCAAAGTAAGAGAAACAATTGAAACCCTGCAATTGTGTGTAAATGAGGCAGAAAGTCAGATCAGCAACCTGGGACTTGGACACAAATCATAAAATAAAAGAATCATACCAAGTCAACACTTGTAGTTCCTCCACCAGAGGAGCTACTGTACAGTCCTATTAATATCACCCATCAGACTGCGTCCATTGTTAGCATAACCTGAGGGTGGCCTGGTTCTCTTCTGCAGAGTACGAGTTGTGTGTGCGTCGGGTGCTGTCCCTGGTGTTGCCCGGAGAACCAGAGGGCGTAAGTGAGGCTGAGAGGGAGCTCTTCGTGAGAGGCAAGGTCAACACTGACCTCGTCTCCATGACACGGGCCTTGGGAGCACTCCTCAGGTGAGCTGTGTGGCTTTGAGCTGGGTGTCGGGGGTAAGTAATTAAGTTAACCTGGGAGTTTGGGACGCTAGGGTTAAGGATTGAGGACTAGGTGGTCTGGGGCGGCCCATGTAATCACTAACAGGTTATTAGGACATGATCACTTTTGACTTTATGATTCATCTGATACCCCCTGTTTTCTATATTATACGTCTGTAAATTATTTTGAAGTGTTTGAAAGGAAAAAGGACTTAGGTTTTGCTGTATACAGTAGCCTAGTTGCAATAATTTTGCCGATCCTGAGATAACCAAGGTAGGCTTTCTGTAGTGTGTAAAGTATGGTTTTTGTACCTCAAGATTTTGTTAACTGATGTATCATAAGTCAAATGTACTTACCAATGTGTTTGGGGGGTATTATACAGGTTCTTGGACAAACACGGGCTGGAACTGGTGGCGCCGACGGTGGTGATGGGAGGTACGCCCATTCTCGGCCTGCATGTATACGCCATGTGAGTCTACCACACTTGGCTAGAAAAATGTGTTTAGACATGCCTTAAACGTCAACATCACCTTACTATCACGTTTCCCTATACACTATAGTTGTTAACTTCGACAGTCAACTTTTCGAAAGTTAATCTTAAGAAAATTGCTTTGTACAGAATATTTGCAGACGGAGATTGTTACTTTCATAGAAGGGGATACAAGCTAAAAAATATATATATTGTCTATTAATTAATATCAGTTACACAAACATGTGAACCGCTATGGAATATTTGCGCCCATTTTTATTTTGTATTTAGTTTGTCTTATTCATCTTACCTATTGCTTAAGTTATACTCGAGGTAGTTGAGAATGGAGTGATGTCAGACCCCAAGAGGCAATGTCTATCTGTACAGAGTTGTTATTGCCACGTGATTGTTTACGAGTGGCGAATATGAAAGCTGTCTAAACCACTTCTATAGTAACCTAGATCTTTGTTAGCGGGTAGTACCTATAGTTACATCACTTACCTTGAATGATTATTTTCTACACTGCTGCTGATTTAATTGTACCATGTCCTTGTTCTGAGAGAGAAACTAAGAGGACAAATGTGTTGTCACTGTCTCATTCATCAAGACTTAGTAATGCTTTGTTATTTCTTATGAATCTAAATGTGAAATGTTGTCACCCACCTAAATTTAAATGAAATGTGGTTAACAGAGATGAACAGGTAAATAGATAGATAGAAGCATACGTAATTAAATAGAAATGAACTAGATGAAAGAATGATGAACATAAACCTTGTTACGTATAGGTAGTTAAAGAGATGAACAAGCAGCTACAGGCGTATGAGTTAGTATGTAGGTCACTAGATTACTTGTTGGATAAATGGAATTGATAGTTGATAACCTCACTGCTGTACCCTCAACGTCACACAGGGAGGAGTTGGCCCAGCTGGATGATGCCACGGCGGCCGCCCTCCAGCTGTTCTCCGAGGACCAGCACCCCTCCTCTTTTAAGAGTGGCAAGGTCTCCGCCAGTAAAGAGGGTCTCAGTGTGTACGCCCTCCTCAGTAGAACCTCCTGCCCCATGGCCGCCCACACCCTTAGGTGAGACATCAAGTCGTTCACATCCTTGAGAGAGGTAAACTTACCTGTCCACCGATCCCCGTGAGGTGAGACACTTACCTAGCCACCCATATCCCCTCACACGAGACACTTACCTGTCAAACCACAAAATTATTTCACTAATACCCCTTGGATGCCTCTCCCACATAGTACACCATTACTTAGATCCACAACACCCATATTCGTGTTCACTTTGTTATACACTTTGAAATAACACTGAGAAACCCCATCACAATTCCCACTATCCACGTATAGCAGTACAATAAATACTGAGAAACACTTCCTTATAATGACAGCTCTTTAGCCCATGTTCCTCATATTGATATTAAATATTGTTAAGTATTTCCCCATATACTGTCAGTTCTTCCAGTGTTTGTCAAAAGGCAATAAGTATTGAGACATCCTTCTTCATTTGCTACCATATCCTTCTCCATCTAGGATACTGAGTAAAGTCTACCCTACACCTTATACCCTACCCCCTCTGCCTCCTTATACTCATTGTTTATCAGTTTACAGTAAATCTTGAGAACACACGGAAGGAGTCACAGCACTCTAAATATTAACTTTGAATATCAGACTCACACTAAAAGGATAAGTTTATAAGTCTACGATTTAATTTTAATATGGGAATGATTTCTATAGTGAGAAGTGTTTACTCTAGTACAGGCGAGTGTTGGTGCGGCCCGTGGTAGAGAGGGAGGTGCTGGAGGCGCGCTACTCCGCCGTGGGCTGGGGCGTCGACCCGGCCAACCTGGACACGCTGAGGCAGCTCCAGGCCTGCCTCAAACACATTACCAACGTCCCGGTATATATTCTGCTCTCGTGTTTATTTTTTCCTCAACCAAATGCTGCGTTGGGGGGAAATACAATAACATTCTAACTTAACCTAACATAAGTTCACGTAATGAACCTAACCTAACCTAACCTAATGTAGGCTGTGTGAGGAGGCGATACTGTTTCATGAATGTCCCGTGTTTAAGTGTTATTGGTCTTTGAGGAAAGTCACGTTGCAATGTTGTTCTTTACACACAGAGAGAACCAACGAGGGCTAATTATTATTAAAAGGATTAGTGTCTAATGATGCTGAACTTACTCGCTCCAAGGAGACTTACTCTGATGATTTACTTTTTGTAAGAGAGAAAACGCTTGTGAATTAACATTTAAATTAGGAGAAACCCCATAAGAGTTTATTGTCCTTCAGGGGAACAGTAAACCATTGTAAATGATCTCCATGATAAACACTGATACTCAACGGTAGTAAAGCAGGTACTTATGTAGATCTGGAGGGAGCCGGATATATTTAGTTAGTTAATAGGATGCAATGCTTAGAGAAGTAATTACATACAGTAGGTACGAGTATATCAACAACATACGTAATGCACAGTATAGTACAGTAGTATCATTCCCAAACAAATGGCGCAAGAGTTAATGTTTCACACATAAATAACTACACACTTCTTCAGCTCACCCCTTTATATTCTAGGAACACACTTTTCCTCCTTAAAGGTAAATACAGCAGTTTCTTAGTGATCGAGTATTGGAAATATTGCATTACAGTGAACCTCTACTTGCTCTGCACTTCAAATGTCGATCCTCGTCCCATTATTTGAGATAAAAAGTGTAAATTAGAATTTTAGAAACTGTCTGAGTATGTTAGTGGACGACACCGGTTAATGATGATGGCATGTATGTAGATATATATTGTGATTATGACTGATGCCAAACGTGTCTGTTTCAGCACACGATGAACCGTCTTTACCGAGGGCAACTGAGCGTCCGAGACTGGAAGATTCTCTACAAGGTCAGTCAGTCTGAAGTCTCGGGAAAATCTTACACTTGCACATACAGTTTTCAAACAGTGTTAAGTCTTACATGTATATTAAGGTTATTGTGATAGTGAAGTCTCTGGAAATTACAACTATATTAGTGTTCAAAGTATTGTTCATAATATTTACTGTTGTTATATTTACAGTCGCTGTTCAACTCCATCCTCGTAGGAGAGTTGTGTCAAGCTCAGGATCAGGATATACCCATCTTTAGGCAGGTAAGGAACTCCCTTTATCCACTTCCCTGCTCACCTATCCACTAAGTGCCTCTTACGTTTGGCAATTAATTCCTATAATCTTTGTTCATCACCCACGTACTGCACTTAGATACGCATTTAGTCTCCACAACGTTACTCTCTCCCCACACCTGCATCACACATATTCTTGCGTCACCACATTTATCACCACACACCTGTATTGCTCACGTGGTGTCTTCTGCCTACTCTACAGACAGGGGAGGGAGTGACGGAGGGACTGTACAGGGCCACCTTCCTCATCCAGCGCATCATGGACATGGAACAGTCAGAGAGAGAGGCAAGGTTTGTTGTCAAGCCTGGCGTTGACACCGAACTGGATGAGAGTAAGTTCTTTAGTCCCTCCCCCCCTTTTTTGTGTGTGGGGAGCAGTAGAGTGATTGATGATCGGGGACCGTATTTTTGTGTATGTATGGGGGTCGTCTGAGGGGAAGGGAGAGGAGATAACTATTAACAGTAATAGTCATTTTAGGAAAGTCCCTGGGGGTGAGAGTCCTTAAAACCAATTTCTTTATGATTTTCGTCAGTTTTGGTAATAACAATCTCCCCTTGTCAGAGAAACGTCGGTTCAACGGGCTGGGGGAAGTGATGAGACGAGTGGCGGAGGTTGAACTGATACATCTACCTGAGGAAGTTGAGTCGTGCTGTATCATCTACCTACCTCACGTGGGGTACCTCCTGGCCTTCCCACCCTCACCCTCCCTCGACCAAACCCTCAATGCCCAAGACTACCACCTTCCCGGTCTCGAGTTTATGTTCAAGACGGCTGATATGGTCCTCTACAAGAGTCAAACATGTCTCGGTGGGTCATGGTCTTCAGGATTGGGACTTGCTTGTATCACTGTGTACTTTTATATTAATTAATGATCTTATCTGGCAATGAAACTGTCTTCTTTTGATTTAGATACTAATTTATTTCTTTATATAATGTTACTTTTGCCTATGGTGAAGTAAGGGAAGAGTATTCTGATTAGTGTGTGTATGTGTGTGACCCAGACCTGCATGATAGATAAGGTCAAAGGTTAAAATCAAGGGAGAGAGAGCTTGGATTATGGCAGTACTCTTGTCGTTAATATGTTTTAGAATTACGAATAAATAAGTTAAGAAAAAGAAGTTGATAGATTCTTACATACCCAGCCGCCTCTTCACCGCAACATACTCCCCCCCGCCCCATCCTCCTCCTGTGAATAGCCTATATCACCTCCTCTCTCCCTACCCTGACTTATTCCTCCTCACCACCAGAGCTGGACCGTGAACTGGGGGACATCCAGGTAGAAATCGCCAACCACGAGACCCGGATCATGATGCGCCTGGTGGAGGTCTTACTGCAGCAGGCACAACAGTTCCTCGCCCTCCTTCACCACATCCTCATGTTGGACTGGTCAGTGGTGTGTAGTTCACCGTCAGACAGTTTAAAGGTTACTGTGATGAGGTTTATACTCTGCACGGTGGAGATCTTGCTACACACTCCATATATGAAAGAATGTACAGTGTTTATTGTTCACACTTGTCATCTTGTTTACATTCTCCCTTGACACAGTTCTCAGTACAATCCTGATTTATATTTTGTTAGGCACCTCGTGATGGACTGGGTACTAGTGATCACAGTTACTTCTTATATTAGACTGGCCAGTACCATCACAGTCTATAGTTATAGGGGTAATATTTATAGACCATTACGTCTTATAGATATATCATATATTTTTCCTGCTAGATTGGTAAGTTTAACTGTAATAAAGTTTTCCCTATACATTTATATCTATCCAATGAAATGCTTTACGCCACTCAGCAGCTAGTTGTTGCGGAGTCCTCCACGCCACTTCCTCTTTACTCAACTCCGAACAATCCTTCATATTTAACTTCCTCTCAACTGTTTTACTATTGTTTACAGGTTATCTTACTCGTATGAGGCTGGTTGGTTTATTATTTAATTAACAATAGTGAAGTTTAGTCGCCCCAGTAAAATATAATATACTTTAGTCCCTCATGTATCTACTGCAGCTTGCTGGCGTTTTCTGTGGTGTCGCGAGAGTGTGGTTGGGTGAGGCCTGAGCTGACGGAGGAGCCTGTGTTGGAGATTGAGGAGGCCCGCCACCCACTGTACGAGCTGTGTACGCCCACCTTTGTCGCCAACCCCGTCAGGAGTGGTCGTCCTCACCAGTGTATCACCCTCGTCACTGGGCCCAACGCCAGTGGCAAGACCGTCTATCTGAAGCAGGTCAGATCCACACTCAATCAATCTTACACCCACATTGGACCACCTGAATATTCGTCTTCTCAACTTATTGCACCTAAAGATTAACCACCCTAACGCTACCTTAAGGGGTTTGGTTAGGTTAGGGTGTTTAATCATCAAGTGAAATAAACTGGGGTGGCTAAGCTTCACGTGATCCGAAACATTTGTAGTGTGTGAGTACTGTGCTGGTTTTTCTTGTGGTAGTGTTGTTAGTGAGACGAATGCCTCACAGAGAAAGAAAGAAAGAAAACATGAGGAATGAAAGAAAGAAAGCCTATTATTCCACAGTGAACAGATGTTAAGGGAAAGCAATGGTGAAAAGGAAGAATGACACGCCACAAGTTTTTCCTAGGTTGGTGCATGAGCGGCCACATATGACTCCAAGAACAGTAGTCAAGTCTGAATGGCCAGTCCTTACCACCTTTAACACGAATTTTCGTATTGGAACCGAGGGATTTTTGGTTAGGTGAGGTGAGGTTTGATTTGGGTTGGTTAGTTTATTATTTTTATTATTAAAGGTTAGTTTAAGTTAATTTTAAGGTTTGTCACATTGGGATTGGGTTTAATTTTAAGGTTGGTTGGGTTAGGTTAGGTTAGGTTAAGGACTTTTTTCGTATAGGTATGCTTAAGTTAAGGGTAAGCTTTGGTAGGTTCGGGGTTGGTTAGGTTAAGTTGTGTAAATTAGGGTAAGGTTTGGGGTTAATTAGGTTAAGTTAGAAGTTAGTTGGATTGGATAAGTTAGGTTCTTGGTGCAGATTTCGTCAGGGATGCTGATTGATTACTTTTACAAACACAGATTTCTTTTATATTTTCTCCTTAATTATAACCGTAAACGCAGGTATTGCATCAAGCGTTAATTATATACTGTACACACATACTTAAGAATCAGCCATGCGTACATCTATCAATTTTGGTTGAATAATTGTATAGTCAGATGTTAATTTGTCTCATGTATGGCTGTGTGCGTGAAGGATGTGGTCAAGAGTATGTGGTAATGTTACGTAGTGCATTACACACACACACACACACACACACTTCATCCTTGACCACCGAAGGGTCAAGACGTACCTGGCGCTCCTCTCGGAGCAGCCAGGTCAACTGTTAAGTTGGCCCATACCAACCCCCTCCCCTGAACCCTCCTCCCCACCGGAATATCAACAAGTTCACGCCAGAAGTTACTATTTCATTTAGGAAAGGAACGGAACCAGTGTTAAACAGAGGTGAACAGTGCTTAAGTCAGTGAGAACAACTCAACAGTAACAGTGGTACCCAAGTTGACCTTCACACAGTGAGGTCCCAGGTACCCAGTGATAACGGCCCGACCCAACAACCAGCGATGTGTTAATCCGTCTACGATAGGAAGGCCTGGGACCACACCTCACTCATAGAACACCGTCTGTGAGGGAACTACTACACCACGTGAGGCCCCTCATAACACCATCTGTGAGGTGAGATATGTGAGGGAATTACTACACCACGTGAGGCCCCTCATAACACCATCTGTGAGGGAATTACTACACCACGTGAGGCCCCTCATAACACCATCTGTGAGGGAATTACTACACCACGTCAGGCCCCTCATAACACCATCTGTGAGGGAATTACTACACCACGTGAGGCCCCTCATAACACCATCTGTGAGGGAATTACTACACCACGTGAGGCCCCTCATAACACCATCTGTGAGGGAATACTACACCACGTGAGGCCCTCATAACACCATCTGTGAGGGAATACTACCACGTGAGGCCCTCATAACACCATCTGTGAGGGAATTACTACACCACGTGAGGCCCCCCTCATAACACCATCTGTGAGGGAATTACTACAACGTGAGGTGAGGTCCCTCATAACAACATCTGGGAGGGAGTTACTACACTACGTGTTTGCTGTTCAACACCTACATTAATGTCCAACCTGTATGTATGTAATTCATTTATGTCCTTCGGGCTGCAGAACTTTTTCAATAAACCGTTAATTATTATTATTATTATTATTATTACCTTCTTTACGCTGTCCTTCACATCTCTTGCCTCTCACTTTAGGTATTCTTAACCCTATTTGTGTCCTTATTTTAGTTCATTATTAACAAAAACATTTAAGCCTACTCTTATCTGGGAAGGAAATGTGTGTGAAGAAGTACTAGTGTTTTGTGGTGACTGTGACGTAGATGTTGTACATACATTAACACTCGTCATCATCTACAGGTGGGGGTGTTGGCGATACTGGCGCAGGTTGGGTGTTGGGTGCCGGCTTCTCGTGCCCGCCTGAGGCCACTGGAGGCCATTATCGCTGTGACACAGACCACGCCCCCCGTCACCTCTGCCCTCTCAACCTTCATGCTCGACCTCACGAGGGTAAGCCATGGGGCCTCCCTCGCCACTTTTTTCTGTAGCCTCTTACCTTCCCCTACTCTGGCCTCCCACCTTCTCCTCCTGCTCTGGCCTCTTACCTCCTCCTACTGTGGCCTCCTACTTCCTGCTCTGACCTACTACCTCCTGCTGCTGTGGCCTCCTACCTCCTGCTGCTGTGGCCTCCTACTCCCTCTTGCTGTGGCCTCCTACTTCCTCCTGCTGTGGCCTCCTACTTCCTCCTGCTGTGGCCTCCTACTTCCTCCTGCTGTGGCCTCCTACTTCCTCCTGTTGTGGCCTCCTACTTCCTCCTGCTGTGGCTTCCTACCTCCTCCTGCTGCTGTGGCCTCCTACCTCCTGCTGTGGCCTTCTACTTCCTCCTTTTGTGACCTACTTCCTCCTGTTGTGGTCTCCTACTTTCTCCTGCTGTGCCCTCCTACCTTTTCCTGCTGTGGCCTCATTCTTCCTCTTCCTGCTCTGACCTTCCTCCTCTTGTTGTGGCTTCCTACCTCCTCCTGCTGTGCCCTCCTTCCACCTGCTGTAACCTCCCTCCTACTTCCTCCTGCTCTGGCCCCCTTTCTCCTACCGTGATCTGTAACTGTAAATAGTCACCAGTAGTTTCACCTTCATCAGGACGGGAGAAACACACGTCTGTTAGCATTTCCTGTGGCACATTACACCTTCAAAGCAGCTGTACAGTAGATTAAATGAAGTCTTACCTGAGGGGAGTGACAATTTCTTACAGGTAATATAGGATTGTGTAACAGCCGTGTGGAGAGAAAGGGGAGAGGATAAAGTACCTTTATAACAACAGATAAAGAATAGGTGGATAATGATTAAAACTCGGCTTTCGATTCATTCTTATTTGATTAGTGTAGTGTTACAATGTGTATAAGTTTTGCAATGTATGGTTAAAAATAAGACACGTAAGTAGGAAACATGGAAAATTTCTTAATATTTCTCTCTATCTCTCCTTTTGAGTTATGCTTAGAGATGCTCCAACTAATTTACCTTTTACCCGTTGTTGGTGGCAGATGTGTACGGCACTGGCCAGGGCCACACAGTTCTCTCTTGTTATCATCGATGAATTCGGCGCTGCCACCTACGAAAACGACGGGGCCGCCCTCCTGACAGCCTGTCTCGACCATTGGTGTAAACAAGCGCTCCCCGGACACACTCCCAACAACAACAGACTCAGTAGGGAGAGAGAAGCAGGGAAAGGCACCAGAAATAGTGGCAGCAGGAGGAAAGGGGACGAGGATAGCAGTAGAAGAAGCAGCAGGAGTGAACGAGGAGAGGGTAGCAGTAGAAGCAGGGGAAGTGACGAAGGGAGAGACGAAGGACCAGCGGTGCAGGAAGCTCCACCACATGTGTTTGTATCGACACATCTCCTGCAGGTGTATGACCACTTACTGTACCCGGAGGCTGTACGCTGTCTGGTGAGTCTTCCCCTCTTTACATGTCATCTTATTCTTTATTTTGATGTACACTTGTCCTCAGATGCTTTATACACGTGTAGAGGTAGGTGTACAGCACAGGTACAATATAACATGGCAGTATCAAACAAGTGGTGATCACAGATTTAAACACTACTTAATTTAAGCCATATGCACATACTGTAGCACAGGTACAGTAATCTCCATGTGATGAGAGTAATGCGGAGTTGATGCTTTCGTCTTTCGTGTAAGTTTTATATACGGACATGACTTTACCGTGTAACTTTCACGCAGGCACTGGAGGCAGTGGAGGAAGAGGGGCGGGTGGTGCCTCTCTACCAGGTCACGGAGGGTCGAGCTCACACCAGCTACGCCGCCGCCGTCGCTGCCCTCGCTGGCGTTCCCCAACATCTAGTTCAAAGGGCCAACCAGGTGGGTCTCTCTCTCTCTCTCTTTGCATTTTTTGTGTCTTTCAGCCAGACCATTATAACTTTCGTGTTTTCTTTATTGGGATTAATGGTAAAGGCCGAGACTTTTATTCTCTATAGACATCATCCTCATTACAGTTATGCAGCCATTTTACACGCTGACATTCAAACAAGATCTAAATTAATAGTCCTTTGTATATTAATACTTTCCAGGTGTTCCAATGTGTTCGAGGCGGACAGCTCCCTCAGAGGTGGACTTTGCTGGAGGACGAGGATGAAAGACAAAGGTGCGAGGCCGTGGTTTCCCTCTTACTCTCCCACAACCTCTCCAAAGACCCTCTTCACCTCCTCCTTTATAAAATTCGGAGGTGCAGTCGAGCCCCTGGGCCACCGGAACAACCTCACCCCGAGGCCTCCATTGCCAACGACTCGGCCAACTTCCGCACGCCATTACGCACACCCATACGACCCAGCAGCAAGAAAAGGCAGATGGAGGAGGCTGAAAATGTCATGTCTTCGCAGGAGACATCAAGGTCATCTGAAAGGGAGATTACGACCCCTCTGCAGAATTGTGTTGAGGTTGTTATGTCGTCCAGTCCTGTAGATGCTTCCCAGAATTCTTCCCAAGCCACGCCCCACACCTCCCAGGATACTCCTCACGTCACCCCTCTACAACCCAGGCCCCAGAGCATCCCACAGGACAGGCCCCAGAGCACTCCACAGGACAGGCCCCAGAGCACCCCACAGGACAGGCCCCAGAGCACCCCACAGGACAGGCCCCAGAACACCCCACAGGACAGGCCTCCAAAGCACCCCACAGGAGCAGGCCCCAGAGCACCCCACAGGACAGGCACCCAGAGCACCCCACAGGACAGGCCCCAGAGCACCTCACAGGACAGACCCCAGAGCACCCCACAGAACAGGCCCCAGAGCACTCCACAGGGCAGGCCCCAGAGCACTCCACAGGACAGGCCCCAAAGCACCTCACAGGACAGGCCCCATAGTACCCCACAGGACAGGTCACAGAGCAGGCCCCAAGACCTCCTTCGGGTCACACTACATCCTGACCCCCAAACCACGCCTCCCATGACACCCCAAACAGTGCGCCAGTCACCGCTCGCAGCTACACTCCAAAATACAACCAGGACCACGACCAAATCAATTTTTGACTCTCCTGAACTGGAAGGATATTCTCTGAGGTGAGTTTAGTGCCGTCGTCAGGTCCACCTGGTAAGTTGACAATGAGAAATCTTAGTTACCTCCAATTGCAACTGAAGGACGACTCTTGTGGTTGATACTCTAACAAAATAACTCCTTAACCACTATATGTAATTTATCGTTCATATAATCATGAGCCCAGATGAAGTTGCAATATACTAAATTAATTAAGCACACACACACTTCTACTAATATACTGTCTGATAAAAACTAATTATTATCGTTAACATTCTTACTTTCTGTTTATGGAGCTTTTTAACACACCAAGTATTCTATTCTCTCCAGGTCTGTTGTTCACTCCTCACAAAGGCAGCAGAAGTCAGCCATGAGTGAAGTAGGTCCTCACTCATCTTCTCCAGATCGGGGGTGTGTCTCCACTAGCTCGTCCTCCTTGCTCCTCGCCCTCCGAACACCTATCTATGAACATCCTCAAAGCCCTGGCCACACACTCGCACCACCCGAGACACCTGCCCTGTTGCGCTCTCTACCTGATATGCGACCAATAACTCAAAATGTTTTACCCAGGAACTCGACTAGACGGGCTTCTGTATCGCAGACTGGGTCACATACTCGAAGAATGGAGCCTTGTAATACACCTTATTTAGATCCCTGCACGATGAAGAGTGTGATTACCACCCCGGTGAGTAGGGTCTATACCCCTAATAATGGACACTCCTCAGTAAAAATCGAGTCTAGTACTACGACGATTGAGCCCTACAGCCCTACGAATGGACCCTGTGTTTTGAAGAGTGAGAGTGTTTCTCCTGAGAATGAGCTCCATACTATGAGGACCCCGGATAATCTGGGGATTCCACGAACCCCGAAGATTACACCAAACCCGAGATTCCCACATCTTACCCCAGTGGTTCCACATACCCCGAAAATATCCAACGGGATGGACACTAGCAGAAGGCCTTCGGCGCGTAACCTTATCCTTGAATCGACCCTAGCCAGTATTTCTATCATGACGGAGGACTCTCAGGAGCAAGAGTCGTCGGCCGCCATATCTTCCTGCAGCCAGGAGAGTATCCAACTGACGCGGCAGTACTCGCTCAAGGCCTCCTCTGGTGTTCTCTAGCTCAGCCAAACAGGTACCCAAGCTTTTCAAGTCGGATGATGGTTCCACTCTAGCCTTTGCATCTTTCTTTCTGAGTGGCTGACCTTCTCTCTCTCTTTTTCTTTACACATATCCCCTCTTGCATTTTATTTTCCTCTCTCTGTATCTGTCATCTTTCGTATCTGTCCAACTTTCCACCCATCTTTTTTCTCAGGTGGCGGGAGACAGCAGATGGTCCCGCCACACTCATGTTTAGTGTATAATCAGAGGATCATTAACAGACGCATGTCACATTGATTTACTGCACGAGTCTTTTACTTGTGTGTGTGTGTGTGATTGTTAGTATGTAAGAATTACATATAAATTTATATACTGTACTAGAGGACGAAAACCTCCGTGTTAGATATACCATAGACTACACCTTATATGAACGACCATAAATAGTTTTGTTAATTTACCATAAGGACGATAAGTTTTTTTCATAGACCATCAACATTACACAACATATAATGCTCAGGTCTAATTAAAGATTTCTGTTTATCTATTTCATTTATGTATCCGTTTCCTTGATATTAAGTGACGTTGACATTTGTTATGGAAGTTCTATGAATATTTTGTTTATATGAAGTAGGTATATCAGGAGTACAAAGTTGGCACCATGATGTTTTTGGTATGTGTGTGAATGTGTGTGTACAACGTTTGCATTGCTCTGATTGTTAGGCCCAGGCACACGTCCTAAAACAATATACTAATACCAACTTTGTACCACTGATCAAACCCTTTATTTTGTACCATGTTTCTTTATTTACTAAAATTCCTTCATCACTTTCTGAAATTCAAAATAAATTATGTTGTATGAGAAATATGTTATAATTGTCATTGGATAATCATTAAAAAAAAAATCTTAATCCTGTATATAAATAGTGAAGATCTTGAGCTGGATTTTACTGTAATTTACGACCAAGTGGAGTGAGGTTTAACCTTTCTAACGGACCGTAAGTAAAGGCAGTAGTGTAATACCTTCAAATATAAAAGTTTATATGACTTGTATTTATCTGGCAACTCAGAGAATAATTTTGATACTGCTTAATGACGTAATATATATCAAGTTTAGGTGTCATAATTATGATCAGTGATATTATATTATGATTATTACAAGCATTATATTTCAAGTATAATAAACTGTATATGATATTTTATAGTTCTTAGATAAGGGTAAGGCATTTTGTAAATAAACTCGCAGTAGATAATAGGCTAGTGGACATAGGGCACCGCACACTCAGTAAATGTTATAAGCATTGTTGGTGGTGGTTGTTGGTTGTGGTTGTGGTTGGTGGTGGTAGGGGATTGTGCGGCGTCACTCTAGCATTGCTTGTCATGGTGGTTTTCTCTCATAATTATTAGTAGGGAAGTCACCGTCTGCCGCCAGTTGACCACGAGGTTCCGTAGCGAGCGTATGACAGTCAACTATGGTGCACCCAAGCGTTTTTAGCCAGTCGGTCACCTCTAACTGACTTGACTGACATATTTTGTTCAGTCTACGCTAATCCTCACCAGTTGTTGAGTACTTCGGTGTTGATGTTAGAAAAAGTACACAGGATATAGGGAAAAATCACATACAGGTTTTCTCATAGCCCGTGTACCATAGGGAAATAAATGTTTTTTTTTGTGAGGGAAACATAACAAAATGACTTAAGCTGACGGAGAAATGAACAGCCATTTGTTACTCTGCCATCTTCGTCATGATTTCCTCACCTGAAAAAAAAAAAACTAATTTTCCTATGGTACGCGACCTATGACATGACCCTGAAATTAATCTTAGAATAGAGGGAAACACACCAGTAGCTGTAGGTAAGAATCTCTCGTGCGGTGAAACAGAAATCCGTCTATAGATTTTAATGTGATTATCGTCCCATTAATTCTGATAGTTTGTTCTTTATTCTGTTATGGTGATTTTTCAGACCAGGCGATTGAATAAATATGTACATGAATCCTTGACTGGGAGGCTGAACCATTCTAGAGCACCCAACCCAACCCAACCTAACTAAAACACCCGTTAATCTATGACAAAGGCTCTTCTTGCTCAATATCCCTCGTCTGGTCTTCCTAGCTATCTCTTACAACATATGGACGATTGGCAATAGTTTTTCCCCGGATTACCATAGAGCCTTTATCTTCATGCTCTCTTCCCCCTGACGGAGCTTGAAGTAAACCAACCAAGGTGACACGGAGGGGAGATTGTGGGGTGTTACAGACGTCCCGTGGTGAGAAGAAAGGAGGAGAGGAAAGAAGAGTAGGAAGAAAGGAAGGAGGTGGGGGAAGGGAGGAAGAGGAGCAGGGGAAGGTAGGAAGAGAAGGAGTAGGGGGTTAGGGAGAAGGGGAAAGATGAGGAGGCAGACGTCTATAAGAATGTCATGGTGCTTTCTCCTCCGTGTTTGGTCTGGTAACTGACCGATATAGAGAACCTTACCCCCTCCTCCCCCCTGGTCACTATAAAGGGGATAATTCATCCCTTATTTCCTCCCTTGGTCGTTATAAAGGGTCTTATAATCACCCCTGGTCGTTAATAGATGCGATAGACTAATATACAGATCAATGACTATAGATAAATATAGAAGGGGGATAAGATAACATAAAGAGAAAAGATAGACTAATGAACTCAGATAAAAGAGGCAGAGATTTATATTTAGAGAAAGATAGAGAAAAAGATAATTATATTCAGAGACAGATGGAGAAGATAAAGAGGGAGAAAGCTATCAGCCAAGTTCATCATCATCTACAATAAGACCACTGAAGCCTCTCATTAACAGTCTTGTATTACACCGACGTTAACCTTCACGTTCTGGTGGCAGTCAGTTAACAACACCAGTCATTATTACTCGACACATTCTCGCTGAATTACAAACACGTGAGAATAATCCGCACATCACGACAACTTTCCAGCCCCAAAAAGGGGGGAAAGAAAAATAAACAAGAAAAATGTTGATTGTAATAACAGCAATGTGGTCAGTAAAAAAAAATAAAATAAAAAATACCGAAAACAAACGTGAAGGTATAATATATATATATATATATATATATATATATATATATATATATATATATATATATATATATATATATATATATATATATATAAAAAGAATCCTAACTAAAACAATTTGGTTTATATATGATTTATGTCAATTAACAAAAAAAATTTCAGTTCTCTTCGTGGTGTATATCCAACATTGACCGTCGTGCATAACCACATCCTCAAAAGTAATGTTGCGTTTATCTGCCTATGATAAAATATATTTCGAGGAAAGTTGATTTGATTAATCCATACAAACTTACTTAAAAACGTTATCTAAATCAAACTTAAAGCGTTAACTGCAATTGCTGGTAATCTGATTATTTTCACAAGGGGAGCCGTACGGTACGATAAACAAATGACGTCATCAAAGGATCCTGCGTTTAATGTCAGCTGTGGTCGTCGACTTCACTTTCATTTGCAAGACATAAATACCACAGTTATTTTTTTTTCTGTTAAATCTGTGAATGAAAGTTTGTTTACGATGACGGTGTTGGAGAAAACTCGTCGTTGCATTTAAACTTGATTGAGAAATGGGTGGAGAAATTAACAATAGAAAACGCGGGTCTAGTCTAATTAAGTGATGTCAAAATTTAAGTAGAGTGTAGCTCATTAAAGCCTTACAAATTATTCCAGGCAGTATCGTATTATTATTAACACCACCACCATTACTAATACTTGTCCACAATCAGGGAGAGAGGAGGAAGTGTGTGATAATAAAACGAGAGAAATGGAATAGAGATAGCAGATACGAGGTTGAGAGGGAGATGGAAGGGGAGGGAGAAAGGGAGAGGGGAAGAAAGAGAGGGAAAAGAGTAAGAGAGGAGAAGAGTAAGGATGAAAGTAGGAGTAATTATGATAGGGTAGGGATAATAGGAGGGAGGGAGGGACAGTAAGGAAGAGAAGAGTCAGAAAAATAAGAAGGGAGAGAGAGGAGAGTAAGGGGGAGAGAAGAGGAGGGAGAGGGGGGGGGGGGAGGAAGTAAACAAAGTTACTCCCCCAATAGGATTTGCTCCCCGGTACGTGACGACGATGGTGAAAGTTATTGTGTAACAGACCACCTACTCCCTGACCCTCCACCCTAACCCTCCACTTTCACCCTACACCTTACATCCTAACCTTCCACCTTTACACCCTAATTCTCCATCTTCACCATCCATCCTAACACCCTCTCCACCCTCCATCCACCTCCTGAGTCATCCCATAAGTGAGTCACGAATCATTTACTCAACCTCTAAAACAGGTGTGATCAAGTGACTCACCTGAGCAAGCGGTGAATACGGCAGCAGGAAATCTTGTCAGTGTGTAAATACGAGTCAGTGCGGGTAAATGTACCTACACTCTTATGTTACAGGAAATTCACTGGACACGACCCGGAATGTGACCCAATTTGAGTATTTTACCTATTTTGACCTTACCTTAATTAACTTACCCTACCCCATAACCTGCAGTAATTATCCTAACCAACCTTACAATTTAATCTAACCAACCCTACCCCAGAACATAATTATCCTAACCTACCCCACCCCACCCAATAGCCTAATGAAGCAGTAAAACGTCATAAATTACCCCGAATTGGTTATATGTTGCGTGAGTGTGCAGGGATGGTCGGTGTGGAAAGTTCTCAGTAGATGAGCTAATTTAGTCAAGTGTTGTGAGGCAAAACTTCTCCCAGTAAGTTGAATTAGTCGGGGTTCACTTGAAGATTAGCACCCCAGATAATTTCACCTGAAGATTAATCATCCTAATGCTAACCAAACATATTATAATCTCACCTAGCATAACCTAACATAACATAGTCTAGCCTCAATACACTTCCCTTCCTTCCTAGTTCAATACCTCCCTCCCTCCCTCCCTCCCTCCCTAGCTCACCACCTCTCTCACTCTCTCCCTTCCTGGGTCAACACCTCCCACTCTTCAATCCATCCCTCCCTGGCCCAACACCATCCTCCCTCACTCCTTCCCTGCCGCCCTACCATGAACAACAATACCCTCCCTTCCTGCATCATCAATACCCTCCTTTCCTTCACCAACAACGTCCTCTCTCCCTGGCTCGTCACCGCCCTCCCTTTATCGAATTTTTCATAGTTACCGAACCTAAATTTCACACACACACACACAAGGTCCCCTCACCAAACCTTAATCAATTTCACACTTTTTTTTTTTTTGCCTCAGGGAACCCAACATTTTTATTTTTTATTCCTCACTCTACTTGTAAGAGGCCAGACGCCATTACCTACAATAACAGAGTTCCTAGCAGCGACAGTGAAGCCTTACTTGGCACTCGTGAACACCTACACCTGGACGGAACATCGGCTCGAAAACTGCGAGAATAACAATGCAAATGGCTGCCGCGATCTTCAAAAACTTCATCCCTCTTCACCTTGATAATATCCTCTCCTCTGTGTTTTGTGCGCTTAATAATCTCTTTCTCCTTCTCCCCGTCGCCCTCTATCTCCTGTTACCTGTAATCCTCCCCAACAAACCCCGAAGCTGCCCATCTCTACGTCTAATAAATCATCCCACCATCAATTCTCGTGTCCTTAATAATGATTAGCTTACCGTATTCTCCTCTTGGTGTGTTGCGTCACCCGAGTAATGCTTCACTCCCGCTATGGTTTATCTTCACGTACAAACACACACACAAATAAGTCTTCAGAGGTAGGGATGGAGGCGAGAGTGGAAAGCATCGAGACCGTCACCTGTACACGTCGGTGCTGAAAACAGACAAATCAGTCGAGTTCAAGTCGATCCAGACCGAAACAGCTTCGAACCAACCGAATCACAAAGTTTGAACCAACGACTCAAGGGAGGAGGGAAGGAGGCGTCATGGAGGACGCCAGACTCTTGTCGACACAAATATGTTATTTTAATAGGTTGGCTTATCATTATGTATTAAAATATTTACTGTGAGGATGTGTCATATATCGTCGAGGTTAGTAGCATACTAGTACGCTTCCGGCCTCAACACAGCACCAAAGACTATAATATTGTCGAGCAGTGTCAAAGACTATATTATAGTCTTTGACACTGCACCACGCTGGTGACGACATCTTCCGGAAGAAAAAGTTACTAATTAGATTTCACCACGATGATCCTTCCACAGTTTATATCATCAACTCCAGTGCTTTAACCAGAATTAATTAAAGCTGAACAAGACAATTACTTAAAAAACGGTAACTTATTAAACTAAGAACTATAACAGCCCTTGGTGTACCGGAACTACTCCGAGGTGGCCGGTAATTACCGAATCGTCCAAATGATTGTAAACTTCTTGCCTCTCACTACACTAATGCTATCAGTGTTCGATTCCCGCCCCAGAAGATCAAATTTACCATCACAACTTTCCATTTGGTTAACCACTTTGTTTCATTTCTTCGTATGTGTAAATAAAGGCGTAGTCCAAGGAGTGTTGAACTTTACCGCGACTCTGAAGAACTGATATGATGGTGTGCGAAAATTTTTAATTGTATCAAAGTCGACAAAAACACAATTACTGGTATGTAGTGGAGTAAGATAAATGTGTAAGTGCATCAACGCTCTGTGATATTTACATTAATCACATCATACAATAAGACTAGCAATGGAAAGTGAGGAATTAATTCAAGGGAAGGAAGAATAAAACAAGAGTATCCGCTATAGCAACAAATGTATCTATACCGCAACGAGATGTCTTGACATATTGGATATAATGACTAGGTAGTTGCTTGTACTCACACAGCAGGAAGCTAATACTACACACTCGCTAGAAGACGTACAGTATACTCAACACCTGTACACATAATGGTCTCTAGCACTGTAGATTATCAGGATACAGTACAGTAATTTGCCGTCGTCTCATCATATATTAACCTAAACATATCTAATTAATCCCGCCACTGTCAGCTTCTTAAATTACTGACATATTACAATTAAAAATAATATACTCTTTTTTAATCCAAATTATACTCTATGTAACAATGGGCACGCTATAAATACTTTGGGCAGCTTACAAACATTAGTACAACAGTTTGACTAGCTATCAACATACATGTGAACAGCGACACAATTTCCAATGGTGATCCACAAGTAACCTGGGAAGGAAGCAGCTTTCATATGTAGTGATTCACCTCAGTACATAGATGACAACTAGGCTACTCAGACCAACATTGAGAATCTTGTCACAAATACTGATATAGCATGCTGTTATATATTGTGAGATCCAGTGTAAGTCTATCATACAGTATGCCTCAGTGTCATACAACATCTTCCAGTATACATTCTTAAACAACAAGACTACATATGAGGAATATTTTTATACACATATTTTTTTCTTAGTGGAGGTTTAGATATAGGCCTAGACAGTGTAGGGGTCAGCTAAACAAATGCATTTCAAATTAGCTACATATTTTTATCAATCTAGCTAATGTACACTAACTTCAATGTGTGTGTGTGTGTGTGTTTGTAAATAGTTTTTTTTTCTTCTACCTTTACCATTTTAAGATTGAACCTTCCATTTGCACCACTACATCACATCCATACATATTATTATATACTACAGATACTGAGTCATTCACCAAAGCATCTCCATTATTGTTAGGGTCAGAGTCTTATCACAGGTCATCATTTGAGGTCATTTTTATTTTTGGTCACTTTCTTAAATACGTACAGGTTATATATTTTTATTATTGGTGTCAGGATCTAGTATATTAAATGTTATCTTTTCTACACGACAGAGGTAAATTTTCATGGTCACTACACTGTACAGAATATTCCTTTCTTTATTATGATCACTTTCCTAAATATAGAGGTCAGTTTTTCTAGTAAGTCACTGTGTGCTATTTAAAGGTAATTTTTTTCCTAGTTATTAGGTCAACATTTCACCTTGATTTCTTAGGCATAAAAAGTTCAGTTCTCTGATAAAAAGATCAACTTCTTGCATCCTCTCAAATTGGTTATCTTAATATCTAACAGGTCAGTACAGTACTCTTATCATGATATGCCAAGGATGGATTTTCCTAGCAAACGAGAGGGCAATTATCCATGTTGGGGCATCAGTTTTCCTAGCAAACGAGAGGACAATTAACCATGTTGGAGCATCAATTTTCCTAGCATTCAAGAGAGCTTTTTTCCATGTTAAGGGGCACTATAATTCTTAGTAAACAAGAGGATAAGAAGATATTATTTTTCCAAATATCCTAGAGGTCTTTAAGAGCAGGTTCTTTCAAGAGCTCTTAGTTACTTTCTCTAGGTCTTAGAAGATACTTTCTCTACGATTTACTTTCCCAGGGGTATACTTTCCCTACGAGTTATATACTTTCCTCGGGAGATACTTTCCCCACGAGTTACTCTCTCTCAGGGTTACTTCTGTACGTTATTTTCCAGGGGATTATCTTACGAGTTATGTTCATAATTAGTGAGTTTCTCTAAAACTACTTTCTCTGGAGTTACTTGGATTACTTTCTTTGTCATTTTCATTTAGAGTTACTGTCCATGTCACTTTTCCTGGCATTGCTACTTCCCCTACGAATAATTTTCCCTGGGAATTACTATATCAAAATTACTTTCCCTTGAGTGCCACTTTCCCTACTACTTAATTCCCCTAAAATATACCTCCAGTCTCACTTTCTCTAGTAACGCTTTTCCATAGGACTCCTTGACTTAAGAGTCACTTTCCCTGGCTACTGCCCCTGAGTTATTTTCCCTAACAGTTAGGGATTACATTCCAGATGAATTATCTTTCCTAGGAGTAACTTTCCTTAGGGCTAATTTTCCCTACGAATTGCTTTCCCTGGGAGTTACTTTCCATTGAAGCAACTTTCCTTGTGGATTACTTCTCAGATGCTCATTTTGTCAGGACTACTTTCCACAGACTCATTCTACCTAAACGGTACTTTCTATATGGGTTACTTTTCCTATGAGTTTCTTTCCCTATGAGTTACTTTTTCCATGGGCTACTTTCTTTATTGGTTACTTTCCCTATTGGTTACTTTCTCTATAGGTTACTTTCCCCAATGTTACTTTCCCTATGGTTACTTTCTCTATGGATTACTTTTACTATGGGTTACTTTTCCTATGGGTTACTTTCCCTATGGATTACTTTCTCTTTAGGTTACTTTCCCTAAGGGTTAATCTCCCAATGGGTTACTTTCTCTAAAGGTTACTCTCCTACAGGTTACTTTCCCTAAGTTACTTTTTATATACGATTATATCAGCATCCAAGTAACCATGATTATCAATAATAATATTTCATAAACTATCAACGTATAAAAGGAATCAGTATATCACAAACACTTTAATTATGTTTGTTAAATAAACAATGTAATTTCACGTTATATAAATTTACTCAAAATATTATATAGATTAATTATAATCATGACGAACCCTATTCAGCAACTCTTAATTTATAACACACAAAAATAAGTCAATAATAATCATCTCACGTTAATAAATATAATTGCACGTTTATTTCAGGATTTTTTATGGTGTGTAATCCATAGCTGCGTCAGGATTTCGATATAGTGGAATCCAGATTTACGTCAGGATTTTAGGTACTGTATGTTTAATCTACTACGATACCAAAATAAATAATTATAAGTATAATCAACAACTACCATAGGATTTAACATACGTGTAATTCCCTCCCTATGTCTGGAATTAGGATACAGGTTAGTGTAATCCACAACCTACGACAGGATTTAAGATATGTTTAATCCACATCTATATTAGGATTTCAGATAGGCTACGTGTAACCCATACCTACGACAGGATTTAGGATAAGTGAGACTGTAATCTAATACGGGAAGCCTAGCCATCATCTATCCTCTAACACAGAAGAGAAGACCAAAGATGCAACTTCAAGTAAATATTAAATCAGATTGTGATTCGAATAGGCTCTGCATATTCACACATTGCATCGCTTTGTATACTTACTAGAAAGAGTGAAAAGAAAACTCCAAAGTTCCCAAATTGTAGAAATTATTAAAACTTTCTTCAAAAATTCTATTTAAAATGAGTTACGAGAATCGAGCTCTGCATTTCATTCTGAATTTTATTTCGTTCGGTATTTCGATCAGATTTGAACGTGAATGTTGATGTTATAATGTGGTTTTATTGTACTTTAACAAACAAGTTCTTAAAGTATGTATTCGAGGTTAGAACATACTGAGTGTATATTGTCATCAACAGTAAAATATCAAGAGATAAACAACTTTATCGTGCTGAAAGATTCCACAGGCTAACGAGTCGTGAAAGAACACAAAAACACTCCCAGTTAGTTGACTTACTCTCTGTCGACGACTGTAATGTTTTTGTGAAACATTGACACACTACTCGAGAATAGCAAACAAATAACATAAAAATATACAAAGTACTTCTGGTTCAGGAAAACTAGAATTAAGATGTTACTTTTGTAAGTTTCCTTCATGAAACTTGTCATGAAACTTGTCAAAGTTTCTTAATCTACTGTGGGAGTTGTGTGGTAATTTTATTACCACACAATTCATATTGATAAGTATTATAATAATATAAGAGATCATTTGGTTGTTAACAAATTCGTATATTATTATATACTGTATATAAATATACTCTTGCGTTACACTTAATGAGAATGATTATTTAATATCCAATAAATTATATATCTTTAAAAATATAATCTGTAATTTGACAGCGTGTTTATATCATATAAAATAGAATTTTACGAATCAAGCAACAACATATAAAAACCGTCAATAATGGTTTATATTATGATCAGCATTATCTGAACATAAGATTCACCACCTGCCGTTGCTGCCATCACTGCTATGGATTAAGTATTACAGTACTATATGGTTGATCGAGACGTAATTTCACAGGTATTTTCAACGCTTGTGACGGCACAACACAAATTTATCTAAAGCAGTCTCAGTTTTCCATACAGTATCTACCGGTAATGTATCAAGGGGGCACGATGTTGAAATATATAGAACAGTTTATTGAGTTGAAGATTGTTTTGCATTTATGAGTTAATTTTTGGCTTGTAGAAATAATTTGTTCCGAGATGAGTGAAATTATTGCTGCTCTGAGTGAATTTTGGTTGTGTCGATTTAATTTGTATTTGTGAAAAGCTGTGTCAGGCTTATTTTCTGCTGAGTTGAGCTGTGTCAGGTGAATTTCTGTTGTGGTGAATAGTATCAAGTGATTTTTTTCCCTGACTGAACAATATCACGTGAATGTTTACTGTCATGAGCAATTATTCATTTCTTCTGTAATGGTCTGTATTGAGTAAATTTCTGTTGTATTGAGCTTAATAAAGTGAATGTTTGTTGTAAAGTGAGGAACATGTTTAGTCTGTGTATGAATATATTTTTTTTTCTATTAATGTACCTCTGTATAATTAAAGCTTTTCGATCTTTGTAATAAAATAGAACTTTAGTCTGTGTACCACTATAGAATTTTGAATTTTGTGTACCTATAATATTGCACGTTTTATAGAGAAGCTGATCTTCATATTTGGCTAACGATTATTTTACACGAATCAGTTTTGTAACTCAATATTATTATTAATTTTATTAGATATTAATTAAAACTACTCGTAGGTTTAAGTGAGTTACATTAATATCGAGTAATTTTGTTTTCCTTTAACTTGACAGCAAATTGACCTAGTTTACCACATGTCATTATGAAGTAGGTCAAAGGGGGGCATTAAGCTTATAGAAAAATAATCAGTAGGAATTATTAAACTCAAAATTACGATTCCTATTTAGTATAAAAATATATTATAATAATTAGTTTGGGGAAGTAATTGTAGCTTAATACTTCTTTCCTCATCATCACAGTTATTTTTCTATAATATCTTTAGTTGATAATATACTCATTTACATATGGTATTTTCATGTGGCTAAAATTCGAAAATTCACTGATAAAGAAAATCATTAATATATAAGCAATAAAAGAATGTGAATCTTCATGTACAGTCCAGAAGTACTGTTACATTGTTGCGGGAATCAAACCAAAGCCCCTGTGACTTCCTTTCAGTCAGTAACCCCGTGCCAGCCTCGCCCTAAAGAGCCACTGACTTCTGACATGTTATAAACAATGATGCACTGCTGGGAAGACCAATGAGTTATCACAATAAATCATTAAGCCAAAAGTGGTTCTTGTGTTAAAATCATCGCATCAGTTATGGAAAGTGGTGTTTTGGGTGTGTAAGGCGCTGTACAGTTTACCAAAGTGTTGTGAGAAATGTTAGAATCGTCGTAAAGATGGTGAGTCATGATGTAGTGGTGTTTGTCGTTATGTACTGTGGTTTGTTATACAGCTGGTGTTATTATTGCAAATCAGGTTATGGTAATGGCTTTGGTGTTTATCTTATTGTATTTCGTTGTTGATATGGAGCAGGTTTCCTTGTGTTAATATTTTTATGGAATTAACCGAAAGTCGTTTTACTTTTAGATTACATGACTTATCGAAAGGATGCTGTTGATTTATTTATGTGGTGCAATGTGTTCGAGTGATACTGTCTGCTAGTATAAATTGTGTCTATATTACTGTTTCCTGTTACCGTCATCAATCACTAGTCTATTAAACATCTAACCTCATCAATCACCTGCCTTCAACAACCACTCGTCTACACACCTCCTATATCTACCCTAATGAGTTCATGAACTTAGAATTTCATCTTGCGAACAGCATTGTTAAGTCGCTGGATCTCAGAAGTAAGGGAGGAAGTGAGGTCTTCCAACTTGTGCACAGAGTCCAAAGTCTGGACGGACTGACTGTGGGGTTCATAGCGTACCTCATAAGGTCGGCTCATGGTCTGGAAAGTCCAGCGTCTGCAACAGTGAGAGCAGGAGTTAGTAGCTCTGTAGTCCTTTGAGACCAAGTCAATACAGCAATAAGGAAAAAGATCAACCTATGATCCCTTCACGTATACATACTTCGGGTCCCAAGGGTCGCCAACGAAGAAAATTTCAGAAATATTGATAATTTCAGCTGTAAAATTGCTTCTGGTTATCTCCCCATTGTAAAGAAAAATAACAATAAATAAAAATAAAAACTAATGAAGCTACCATTCCCATGTGCATACTTTGGGCAATAAAATGATATTCATCTCTAAATTAGTTTTAAAATTTTACAGAGTAGTTTTTCAGGTGTGACTTTGTACTCTCTTCATCCTTCTACTGTTATTAACACAACAACTACTACTAATACTGTGCTACATTCAATATCTTTACTACTACTACTACAGCTGACCCATAATTTCTCTACATTTCAAAGAATAAACAATTTAAAGGCGTCGTACAGTAAAAACATGGAATATGGGATTACCTGAAGATTAAACTTCCAAGCTTATTTCACCTGATGATTAAACACCCTAACTTGACCTAGAAGATTAGGTTAGGTTAGGTTGGCATTAGGGTTTTTCAACATTCGGTGAAATTAGAAGAGGAAATAATCTGCAGGTGATTAGAATTATGAAACCAAAGTAAGGAAAGTGTAGACTGAACCTCTCTCACTCACCTGAACTTCTCCTGGGCGTCCTCCACAGTGTCAGCGATGAAGTACAGGTCCTGGTAGTCCTGGTCCTGATAGGGCTGGACGGAGGTGATGGCTGGGTCGAAGTCCTTCTTACTGGGCTTGTCAGAGAGGGCATGAGCTAGCTCTCCGAAACTGCTCAGGAGGCCAGCGCCCCAAGCCCGGACGTCTCCGCTCTCACGACACAGCCCAAATTCCACGGTGAACCAATACATCTGGGGAGAGGGCCGGCTTCAGAGGATGAGTTGATAATTAGTGTGTGTGTGTGTGTGTGTGTGTGTGTGTGTGTGTGTGTGTGTGTGTAGGGGGCACTAAACCAGGGCAGGACTCACCGTGGCAAACTTCTCTATCTCGTGGTCAGAGGCACCAAGGGACGCCAGGCCCAGCTCTTGAGAGAACTGGGCGAAGGCTGGCTCTGCTAACAGTGGCGCGTGACCCAGCAGCTCGTGAATGGCGTCCCTGTTGATAATTGAGAGTAGTTAATGGTATTACATTCTGATTACCAAATATTAACATCGTTTCCTTTTATCTGATTGGTGGTGACGGAGTGGTGTGATGTAAGGAGGCAGGGCAGGGAGGCCGATGTGTTGGTGGATGGGGGGGAGGAAGGTTGCACCAAATTATGTTACGAAGGCATCTACATCATATAATCGTCTTATGTAGACTATCTTCCTGTATTAAGTAGTCAGTATATTCTTACATGAAAACTTATGTAACCAGAGTTATTTTATGGGAGAAATGTTGTCTGGTTGGGTATGTTGTATACCAGCACAGTATAGTATGACATATTAATTGTTTAAATAATAGTGTACAGTAATCATAAGAGACGATGTAATTTGCCGTGGTGAAAGTTGTATTTTACAGAGACAGGTGGTGTAGGAGTGGTGGGTGAGGGGTGGGTCGAGGCTATAGGTAGAACCGAATTTTCACACTCACTTAGTACAGCTCCCTACTATTATACACGAGAGATATTTGTATACTCTCGTCCATTATATATATATTCTAAAGGTTGATACAAAAGGCCGTAATAGACCTCTTTACATTACGGTCACTTAGAGAGCAATTCAAAGGACTACCTTAAAGCCACAACCCCTACAGGCAGGTTGGTATAATATTTGATAGCGTTAAGCGAAAGAAAAGTTTACCATGATCAGTTGTGCTTCTGGCCATTCACCTCAATATACTACCACGCCAATACCCACCAGCCACTGTACCGGTATAATTGCAGGCGACTGTACATCATAACATTAATTTCTTGAGACAAAATCCCGTAAAAATATTATACCTGGAGTATGAACTGAAGGTAATAAAGTTAACTCCTGTACTGTTTGGTTCTGAACTGTCAAAGTAATGTACATAACAAAGGTCTATTACTTTATAAGCATCATATCAGTACTAACGGCTCTGGGGAATGGTGAGGGGAGGAGTGGTGGCGGATATACTGGGTGCACTGGAACACCCTGAAGGCCAGGGACGCCAGGAAGTCTCGCGCCGTCAGCAGTCCAGCAGCTGGCCGCAGAGTGAACCCCGTCCGTCCTGCGGGAGGGGGTGAAGCTCAGTCACCTGACACGCACACAAATGACAACGGAAAGAATTCTATCACAAATATAGATGACAGGGGGATGAACCAACTGACAGTAAAACATAATAAAAGACAATGATATTTCCATATTTTATCCTTCCTGCCCCATGCCCGTCTTTTCTTTTCTTTATCCTCCTCGTGCTCTGTGTCCCTACTTGAAGACGTCCTTGATCTTCCTATTTATGTTTCATGTTAAGTAGAGACGTCCTCGACTCTTTTAGTCACAATTCATGCAGATGGAGACGTCTTTAACCCTCTTACTCATGTTTTTTATATGACCTAAAGACGTTCTCGATACACATACTCACGTTTCATGAATTTGGAGACGTCTTCGAGTTGAGGAATTTGGTCTGGTGTGTACCCACAGTCCCTCTTGAGGATCTCCCACACTTCGCGGTACTGGCGACAGGCATGGGTTGGGATGAGACGCTCCAGTTCTTTAAATACCGCTCCCCACGTATCTATCTCCTCCTGCTGGTACGCCACCCTCGGAATGGGATCACCACTGGTAGAGGAGAAAGCAACACATATGATCTGTGGTGAAGGTATATGGCTCACTAATTATAAGTAAAATTCAATTGCTATATAAAAATAAAGGCCAGCACTCACTACTTGCACGAAAGGTGACTCACTATCTGTAGGTGAAGGCAATGTCAGCTATCTCCTTCCTCCGGGCGCGGTATTCCTTGTCAGCGAAGCCCGGATGGTCCATGTCCAGGTCAGGCTCGAACTTCGTCATTAGGTGGTTACACATGTCCAACTCACTGATGTGTTTGGGGAACCATGCCTCTGTAGGTGGTGTTAGGGGGTATTTGCGAGGGTTAGAACAGGTGTTGAAGGTTAGTGGGGAGAGTTAGGAAGCTACTATTGTGTAACAGTAGAGGCAGCAGTTCATTAAAGATTTTAAGGAAATACCTGGCATTACCACTAACAGTAAAAGTTCAGCTCAAGTGTTTGTATTACATTCACTTGGAAGACGTAAGTTTGTGTTATTTAGATCGTGTTGTGTTTTAATTTCTGCTATGACTGGTGCAACAGCCAGAGATTACTGTGACAGAATTTTCTCTGGTACTGTATTTTTATTCAAAGAACACAAGATGAAGCGCAGGAGAGACATACAGTCTAATTGTGCTGATGTCACCTGTATCTTTATAAAATAAGTGTGATAAATTAGCAGACAATAAGGACAAGGTCTCCAGGTGTGGTCACTGTTCACCTTTGATAGAGGAGTGATGTTCGGACAGAAGGTTGACGGAGGCGATGGCCGAGCCTTGACGGAGGCTCTTGAGGAGGTTCAGAAGGGGCTCCCTCAGGATGTCGATCTTGATGAGAACGTCGAAGGCGACGCCCTTGCGAGGGGCAGGGCGTGTCTCAACGTGGGCCACATGACCCTTGAAGTTCTGCCGGAGGGACCAGGAGGTGAGGGTGTATGCCAGGTGATGGGAGGCCAAGTATACACAGCCATACACAGTGATAAACATGTTTATTCTACAAGTGGGGCGATAATACACACAGGCTAATGACAAGACACGTACAGACATCTTGACGAAGGGACACAAACAGATAAACAAAAACACACACACACACATACACACAAGTATTACAACGATATTTGGGTGATTCCTGACCTCATCACATCATGTTTTGAGGTTTTAAAGGTTTACAACAAAAACGTTCGTGTGTTCTATGTCTCATATCAGTGTGGTATGATGTCATATTACAGAGAGAGAGAGAGAGAGAGAGAGAGAGAGAGAGAGAGAGAGAGAGAGAGAGAGATATTTCTTCCCTTTACCCACTTCCCCCTAACACGTTTTTTCACAGTAAAAATCATGCGAAAAATTATTCCCTCTTCTTTTTTTCCATTTTTTATTTTATTTGTTTCAGGTAAGACTAATGTTGAAAATGTTCCTGCCTTCAAAACATTTCCCTTAAGCTGGTTCTCTGTCAGGTAAGGTGCCACTAAATGTTTCCCCTCTCGAATCACGTGACAAATGTTCCTCCTTTTCCCTCTTTCCCCTCTGACGTTTTCTAATGGTGCTTTTAAGGTCAAACGTTTTTCCTTTTACACATTCTTTCCTCAAAACGTTTACTGGAGTAACTTTTTTTTCAGTTAAGATTCAGGGAATAAAACGTTGTTCCTCCTACATAATTTCCCCCATGTGAACGTTTTCTACGGTAATATAAATTTTAGATGAGGTTTAAAACATTCTTTCTCTCACTAGACTCACATAAAACGTTCGTTCCTTCACCAGACTCACATATAACGTTCTTCTCCTCACCAGACTCACATAAAACGTTCTTCTCTAAACAAAACTCACATAAACCGTCCCTCCCCTTCACCAAACTCACATAAAACGTTCTCCCCCTCACCATACTCACATAAAACGTTCCCTTCCTATCAATGTCACCCTTTTAAACGTTCTCTACTGTACGTTTTTCATTCAGTTATGACCCTCCCTTCCCCCTCCCGGCCCTCCGCTATTAAACGTTTTCTGAGCTAAGTTACTCCTGGTAGGGTTTCTGTCGCTACAATGTACTATAGAGTCGGGTTTAAGAGTTGCTACCCAACCTCTACATCTCTTTGTTTACGTCTTATGGTCTGTTTACGTCTTATGGTCTTTTTGTTTACGTCTTATGGTCTTTTTGTTTACGTCTTATGGTCTTTTTGTTTACGTCTTTTGGTCTTTTTGTTTACGTCTTATGGTGTCTTGTTTACGTTTTATGGTCGCTTTGTTTACATTTTATAGTCTTTGTTTATGTGTTATGGTTCCTTCGTTTACGTCTTGTGGTCTGTTTGTTTACGTCTTGTGGTACTTTCGTTTACGTCTTACGGTAACGTCTCTTCCGCCCTCCATCTTTTCACGTTTTTTTTTTCTCTCTACATTGAAGTCTATCGAGAGTTCCTTCTTTCCTTCTCTATCTCTCACACTCTTCTTCCTTCTCTATCTCTCACACTCTTCTTCCTTCTCTATCTCTCACACTCTTCTTCCTTCTCTATCTCTCACACTCTTCTTCCTTCTCTATCTCTCACACTCTTTACTCTTCTCTCCTTCATCTTCCTTTCTCCTTGCAATACGGTGATGATTTTTCAGAGGCTCACCACTTCCTTAATTAATCTCCTTCTACAGCTTATTCCTTCCTTCTTTCTCATTTATCCCCTCACCTTTCGTATCTTTTTTTTCTCTTATTCCTCACCCTCTTTATCTCCCTTCTTCATTACTCTTCTTTTGTTACTTCTTTATTCCTTGTTTATTTCTTTCCATCATTCCTTTCCTTCTATAACTTCTTCCTTCCTCTTTCATTCCACTCCTTTTGTAAGTTCTTTCTCCATTCCTGATCTCCTTTATTTTCCTCCTCTATTCCTCTCCTTTTATACTTCCTCCTTCATTCCTCTCCCTTTATACCTCTCATCTTTCTTCCTCACCATCTTTACCCCCTTACATTAAACCCATTCTCCCTCTTCTTCTTCCTCCTTACCTCTATGGTCTTGATGATCCGAGGGAGGGAGGTGATGCCATCGACGAGAGCCACAACGAGAGCTACCTGCTGGGGGACATCGGGCTCACAAGGACTCTGCACCAGAAACACCTCCTCCTCGCTCAGCTCCCCATCTGTAGCGATAAGAAGACCTCGTTACTATAATATATACCCCCCACCACCACCACCACCACCTGTAGTCTATGTCATCCCTTCTTCGTGTAGGTCTTTTGATTTGGGTAAAATTAGTCACATAATTCGTCAAATAATTACAAACTCGAAGGTATAATTTAGAAAGGATGGGAGTACAATATCAATTAATGTTACAGAACTACGATAATTTTAGGTACCACACCGTTATTAAACTATGATAATTTTAGGAACTACGTTATAAAACTAAGGTAATTTTAGGTGAAGTTAGGTTAGGTTAGGTTAGGTTAGTAAGGAGGAATAACCCAAGTCAATGTAATGTGTCTATCCACTATCCACACCTATCCGCGAAGAGTGAGAAAGTAGAGGACAGTCAACCTCTCTCTCTCTCTCTCTCTCTCTCTCTCTCTCTCTCTCTCTCTCTCTCTCTCTATCCACCTATTCAAATATCAATAAAATATTCCCCCTGTTATTGTTATTTTCTATCATCTATCCATCATGAGACACCATCTATCCTTTCTATTATTTACAATATACTTGCAATCTAGATCAAACATTATTATGACTCCCCAACATTATCTATCGTCTATCCATCGTAACTTACAGGCAGGATAGTCACTAATCCTCTTCTATCCACTGACAGTATCCCTACCACCCTAGTCCTTATGCCTCTTCTATCCACTTACAATATCCCTGCCACCTTTATAAACATCAATTAAACTATCCCTACGTCCCCTAGCTATCGTCTATCCATCGTAACTTACCGCAGGATAGTCGCTGGGCTTCCTCTATCCAAGACTGCTTTTGCTGTTTGTTGATGGTCGTCTCAAATCTGGCGTCGTCCACCAGGGAGCGACGCCTTGCTGGGTAGCCATTCTGTGAGTACAAGGGAAGTAAATGAGTACAAGGGAAGTAAATGAGTACAAGGGAAGTAAGTATGATGACAGAAAATGGGTACTATCCTTCAGACAGTTACTTTCCCTTAATCTACCCCCCAGAGAGAGACATTTCCCCCCTTTTTCCCTCCAAGAGTACGATAGTTCCTTCTCCCTCTCCTCCAACAGTGAGACATAACCCCCCCTCCCTCTCTCCTCCAACAGTGAGACATACCCCCCCTCCCTCTCTCTCTCTCTCTCCAACAGCAGACTAACCCCCTCCCTCTCTCCTCCTCCAACAGTGAGACATAACCCCTCCCTCCCTCTCTCCTCCAACAGCAGACATAACCCCCCCTCCCCCAGGACATCGATCTCGCTAATGGTCCACCGTTTAGTGTGTGGTGGTGAGTGACCGCCTAGAAAATACCCCTTGTTGTCTGCCTGAGTAACTTGACTTGTGTGTGTGTGTGTGTGTGTGTGTGTGTGTGTGTTCTTTATTTACTGTATTCTTGTAGGCTCCGACACAGACCTGGGACAGCCAATCATTAAACAGATCTGTCAAAGTAGGTGGCCAATCACCAGCCTGTGTTTATTTCACCGGGAATATAGTTAGCCAATTACTACACTGCCGTCAAACATCGTCCACCAATCATTTATCTTTAAATTTACTAATGACCAATTATCTTTTTCCATGAAGCTCCTTCGAAAATCAAGGGACGAATCACAATGCGTATTAGCTTCCTTCGTTCATACCATATAGCGAAGAAGCCAATCAGCTTCTTCCGTTCACACCCTCTCGCAAACAGCCAACCAATCCGCTTTCTCCGTTCACATCCTCTCGCGAACAACCAACCAATCCGCTTTCTCCGTTCACATCCTCTCGCGAACAACCAACCAATCAGCTTTCTCCGTTCACATCCTCTGAACAACCAACCAATCAGCTTTCTCCATTCACATCCTCTCACGAACAACCAACCATTCCTCCATTCACATCCTCTCACGAACCAACCAATCAGTATTCTCCATTCATACCCTCTCGCCAACAACCAACCAATCAGCTTTCTCCGTTCACACCCTCTCACGAACCAACCAATCAGCTTCCTCCATTCACACCCTCTCGCCAACAACCAACCAATCAGCTTCCTCCATTCACAAATAGGCAACTGAAGGCAAGATTCGAAAAACACAAACCTAAAATAACGTGATAAGGTTGATCAGTTCCGAGATAGCGAGTGTGACGTCACGCTGAAGGGTAATTAAGACCAATTCTCACGTTATTAGTCGTCGGTAATTAGATATTCATTAAGTAGTGATGGTTCGTTAGGCCAAGTGACGAACTGTTGTAAGTCTCGTGAGAGTTTTGGGGAGAGAGAGAGAGAGAGAGAGAGAGAGAGGTGCCTAAAGGTATGATCAACTACTGTATAGCTAAATGAGAGAGGGCCACACTACCTCCCAGGGTTTATCACCCCCCCACCCCCTCTCTACCTCCCTTCATTACTGGCTCTCCAATAATCCTGAAGGGACCAATCACCACGAAACGCTACCAGACCGGTAAGTGGAACACACATACACTTACCTTCACCCTTAATTTTCAATTTATAATAAAGAATAGGATCACCTGAAGAATCTCCATCCTAACCTAACATACAACCTAATCTAATCTAAACCTGGCCTTCAATCTAACCTAACCTAGCTCTAAAGCTATCCTGGTCTAACCCTATCCTAACCTGACGTTGTGGTAGCCTAACCGAACCCTAACCCAAGCCCAACCTAACCCAAGCCAACCTAACCTAACCTAACCTAGCAAACCTAACCCAAGCCCAACCCAACCTAACCCTATTGAAGCCTAACCCAAGCCAACCTAACCTAACCAAGCCTAGCAAACCCAACTGTAAAACCTAGCAAGCCTAACCTAACCAAACGTAACCCAAACCCAACCTAACCTAACCCTAGCAAACCTAGCAAGCCCAACCTAACTGCTCAAACCTAGCAACCCAACCTAACCTAACCAAACCTAACTTAAACCCAACCTAACCTAACCTACCCTAACCTAACCTAACCAAACCTAACTTAAACCCAACCCAACCTAACCTAACCAAACCTAACTTAAACCCAACCTAACCTAACCAAACCTAACTTAAACCCAACCTAACCTAACCAAATCTAACTTAAACCCAACCCAACCTAACCAAACCTAACTTAAACCCAACCGAACCCAATTTCACCTCAAGATTAACTCCCCCTCCCCCTTAACGGTAAGAGGGATATAAGAGACTCGACTTAAACCAGGAGGCATAAACAAGGACTCACACACTAATGTTTACTGAGAAAAGTAAACAGAGGGACTCGTTTACCACAGGACAGGACAACAATACCACCGTCTGAGGCTGTGTTGTTGTGGGTAGTGGAGACCTGGACGGCCACACAATGGACTAACAAACACTCGACTATTTCCATAATTAGTTGAGGTTGTCTTGATTCTTGTTTCAGTGTTGGGTAATGTTAGGGACGTCTTGGTTGATTTGTTGTTGTTTGTGTGTTTATTTGGAATACCTGAATAATAGACAACCTAATTGATTTCACCTGAAGATTATTATTATTAACCGCTCTAACGCTAACTTAACCTAACTTATCCTAACTTAACCAAACCTAACCTAAGAAAAGTTGATGAAACATTTGACCTTGTGTGTGTGTGTGTGTGTGTATGTGACAGTGTAAGGGTGAGAAACTAAGGATAGGTGGGGGGGGGGGTGTAGCTCCTGAGTGAACAATGTGCCCAGATAAATTTAATTTGTCGCCAAAGACGCCGTCAGGAGGAGATAAAAGGTCGATCAGGGATGAAAGAGGGAGGTTGGTGCCGCCAGAGGACCCGCAATGGAGCCTAATGCTGGATAATTGTTCCTCCCTCTTAAGTGCTGTGTGATTACCCCTCCTCCCGTGTGTGTGTGTGTGTGTGTGTGTGTGTGTGTGTGTGTGTGTGTGTGTGTGTGTGTGTGTGTGTGTGTGTGTGTGTGTGTGTGTGTGTGTGTGTGTGTGATAGTAGCCATTAAAATAAAATATAGTAATAAAACAAAACAAGAGACGTTATATAAAACAAAAAACTAACAAAAATTAAAATAAAACAATAATGACAACAAAAACAAAAGAAGTCTCAACAATAAAACAATAAAAAACAAAATAAATCTTACAAAATAACAATCGTTCATAAATAAGACTAAAAACCCTAATAATAAACAATAGTTATAATAAAAACAATAAAGTTTATAACAAAAGAAGTAGGAAGTCACGTTGAGGCCTCCTTGGCGTGTGATTTTGTTCAGAGGAAGGGGAGGGGAAAGAGTGGGAGGCTAACAAGGGAAGGGGGAGGCGGGGAGGGGAAGGTGGAGGCTAAGGAGGGAAGGGGAAAGTGGAGGCTAAGGAGGGGAGGGGAAGGATGAGGAGGAGAGGGGAAGGAAGGGCTGGGGAGAACGGGAGGGGAAGGAAGGGGAGTAGGTGGAGGGGGGAAGTGGGAAGGAGGGGGAGGTTAAGAAGGGAAGGGGAAGGTGGAGGGTAGGGGGTATCAGGTGCATCCCCCTCCCTCATCCCCCACCATCAGGTCATTAAGGCATCATTTAGGGGTTAAAGATGGTGGGGGGAGGAGGGAGGAGGAGGGAAAGGAAAAGACGAAAGAATTGCTCTCTTTCTCTCTCTCTTTTTCCATCTTATTCAGCCGGTTGGTCTGTCTCTTTTATATCTTTATCTCTTATTATCTTTTCTCTTTTCTGTCTGTCTTTCTGATTATCTTTTATTCTCCTCTTTCTTTTCCTTTCGTTGTATATTTTTCGAATCGTTTATGCAATTATCAAGTTGACGGAAACGATAAATAAATAAATTAAAAAATTATAATTTTTTTTTAATCTAACTCCACCTCATCATGTTCATTCCCCGCAATTCACCAGATTTTACAAAGCCAAAGTCGAAGGTCGGGTCACAGTCTCGAACACTCCCCGGGCGGAAGTGTTAGTGAAGCGTCGTCCCAATTGGCATCCGACCCTGACTTCAGCATATCCGCCTCGTTAGGGAGACAAGCCACGAACAGCCACGAACAGCCCCACACACACACACACACACACACACACACACACACACACACACACACACACACACACGGGCGCGCGAGTAAATACAGTAAGCATAGGTAAAGACGTCACCCTTAGGACATGACAGGGTAAGGGAGATAGGGTGAAGGGAAATAGGGTGAGGGATCAGTGTGAGGGAGGGTGAGGGTTGAGGATAAGGAAGGATGAGGGTAAGGGGGGATGAGAGGGTAAGGGAGGGTAAGAAAGGATGAGGGAGGGTAAGAAAGGATGAGGGAGGGTAAGGAAGGATGAGGGAGGGTAAGGAAGGATGAGGGGAGGGTAAGGAAGGATGAGGGAGGGTAAGGGAAGGAGGAGGGAGGGTAAGAGAGGATGAGGGAGGGTAAGGAAGGATGAGGGAGGGTTAGATGAGGAGGCTAAAGGAGGGGGTGAAGGAAGTGCAGATCGACCAGGTCAGGCATGTAGGATAACGACCCTCAGCCTCACCTCCTCACTGCTGCTCCCCTCCTCCCCTTCTCTCCTCAATCTTTACTCCTGTCACCACTCTCCTTCTACCACCCCACTCCCTCCTCCTCCCTCCCACCCACCTCCCTCCCACCCCAACTACTTGTCTCAATGTCCAATGTAATAATATCCTTAAAAAAAATTATGTTATCAAAATCTGCAAAAAAGTTAATACACACACACACACACACACACACACACACACACACACACACACACACACACACACACACACACACACACACACACACACACACACACACACACACACACCTGATAAACATAATCACACAAGATGAACCGAATCCATCGATCGTCAGCACAATACTTCCTGGATGATACACGATACACTCTCACTGGGCACATGGCAGATGTACGACAAACCCCAGCAAGATCCATTAATCCTCACGATACCTTCCAAACATTAACTCCTATTATGAATATAAAGCAGCCAGTATGATAATTATAAAGTAGTGATAATTATAAAAAAGGTAAAAAAGTAGTGAAAGTATAAACATAAAAAAGGTGATAATTAAAAAGAAAGAAAAGCAGGAAACTATAAAAAAAGTAGTGATAATTATAAAAAAGAAAATAATTATAAAAAAGTAGATAATTAAAAGAGAAAAAAATGATAATTATAAAAAAGAAAAAAAAAGAAGATAATTATATAAAAAATAGTGATAATTAAAAAAAATAGTGATACAAATGATAATTATAAAACAGTAATAAGAGTTTTGATTCAGTCCCGATTCTTAAGTTTCCTTTACACGATCAATACTTTTATATTTTCGTGAATGTAGATCAAAAATGATCTGATCATAATTTTAACCTAAAAGTACAAGACCATGTTTAATTTAACATTGAATAACACTCAGAAATTTAACTTACCGTATGTATTTAACCTACATCCACACCCCTACACCCCCATCCACACATATTCAACCACTCACCCACCCACAATCCCGCCCACTCATAACCTTTCATCCGCCCACAACCACAATAAAGACATTTAACCCACTACTCCGGGTACAAATATACCAATCAACAAACACTCATAAGATATATCCCCATGCAAAAATATAAATACAACAGCCTTCAAAGGCAGTCGGATTAGCCTGTCATGTCCCCAAAAAAAAGATGGTGAGTCAGTTGTGAGAGGTTTTCAACTGTGTGTCTCTGACTTACTACCTAGAGTCTGGGTTACACACAGTTCTAAGATACAGTGTAGTGGTGATATGTTCCTACAGAGTGTTGCCTAGGTAAGTCTCTCCCTCACACACTGCTGGGTGCTACAGGTGGTGTGGCCCTGGGAGGTTAAAATAGGTAAAAAAGCATTAATAATACTACTACTACTACTTTTTTTTTTTTACGTGACATCCAGCCTCCCCAAAAAGCCACACCTTCGCCAACTACTTCATTTTACCTATTAAATATCTAATACATAAGACTATCCTATTCTGTAAGTTAAATTAGTTGAGCTGAGATCTATGCGGCATCTAGACTATAGCCTCATAGTCAATATCTGCAGCAGTTGTCGGAGTAGGGCAGAAGCTCTCGTCCCTGAGGCAAGAGCAAAGCCGACCGAAGGAGAGAGAAAGACAGTCGACATCTCATCTAGGCTGTAAATAACTCATGAGTCTGGCGTAGAAACATCTTGCACTGGGCCCATCCCACCAGAGGTTGTGAACACTAGAGGAGTGAAGCCTGATCAACGTTTTTAATTCTCCATATGCCCTTTCTGTCGTTCTCGTTCCCCTGTGACAGCATCAGAGCCAGGTTACAGTGACATGCCGCCATCAAAAAATCCGATGTCGAAGCTCCGCTTTACCGCGTCCAGAATCCTCAAGAGCACTGACGTCCACGCAGGCTTCATTAGATGTGCTTGAAGTCCTGTGTTGGAAGATCTCGCCATCCAATGAAGGAGGGTCGCACCATGACGTCCCGGCAGATTTCAACATATTTGCAGATCCTTACCATCATGCCCATGCATATGAAGCCCTTTCCATGAGACCATTACGTGGTCGCCATCATAGGAAGAGACACACGCATTGGGAGGCAAAACGATCTACTGGCCAACCATACCTTAAGCAATGGCATCTGTAAATTCTTGTTTATAAGACTGAAACCTTTGCCCTTATCAACGTGAAGCTAACCAGTTCGAGACGCCCACCCCCTGCGCTATAGCTACTTTTTTTCAAATTTTCTGGAACCCAGCAATCGTTGCTGCAATCTCATTTTGGCAGTGCTGTCGATCTGTCGTAATGGACCCACGAAACTATTTATTTCAATTGCGTCCACTTCTGTTGCATTCTGGGCTATTATGTGGTCCGTGAGGGCTGCTGTGAGCTTAAGTGAATTTTTGATGTTCAGTGGCAGCAACTTCCTGGATTAGTTAGTCCCATCCCTCCCAGTCTTGGTGGAAGTGCAAGAAGTGTTCTTTCTGCTGGGGTTGTCAGGTGTTTCACTAGTTTGGGAATGAACTTGACACTGATAGCTTCTTCCAGAGGGTGGAGGAGGTCCGATTCAGGGATGGTACGCATCAGGTAGTTCCAGCGATGCTTGACTCCATGGGTGAATGCAGCAAAGGCCGCATGTGGCTCTGTGTTAGCAATCTCAGCACAGAGCTTGATTTCATCAACCCACTCATTCACCTTCCCTGCCACGTACTCGGTCTTGAAGTCCGTAAAAGCAATTACTGCACCTAGATGTCTTTGGCCGTCCTTAGTTATTTTGATCTCACTTCCGCCAAAACCTCAATGCCCGTTCATAATGTTCTGGCTTCAATGATGAAGGACTTGGTTATGCCTTGGGTGGTACCTTATTTATGGACCTCGCGATGTTACTAAGTCCCACCACTTTTTTATGCCCTCCACTTTTCCTGCTCCCTGTAAGGTCATCAGACATACCAATGGTTTGACCCCAGTTGTTTTCAAATTTTATTTCGTTGAGCACTGATAGGCCAATTGCATACATTGCCAGTAACGGGGTCCCTCGTGTTGTTCCTCGGTCGACTGTAGGATGGTATCACCTCGTAGAGCCTTGTTATTTACTATGTAGAGGTCTGAAGGATTCCTATACGAATTTTCAACATACATCGCAAAGCTATACTACTACTACCAACAACAATAATAATAATAAAAAAATAATAATAATAACAATAACAATAATAACAACAACAACAATAAACAAACAAATACAACATACACTATACAATACCCATTATACATTAACTCCCAAAAATACACTCCACAAATCCCCAGTTCCATATAAATTAATCATAAATTAAACTCATTAACACAAAGTTCCCTTAACACAAGTAAAAAAAAAAGAAGAATGAATCCCTGCCTCATGATTAGTATATTATGTGGCTCAGTGGGGGCAGTCTGAGCTACTAAATAGCTTAGGCAGATGAGCAATTAAAGGCTACCAACACGGAGATATTTTCCCCACAAGATTCCTGCCTTGGTGGTGGTGGTGGTGGTGGTGGTGGTGGGTGGTGGTGGTGGGGAATTGAAAGACCTGCCAGCATACGATTTAAAAAAAAAACAAACCCAAGCCGCTGTGTAGTTTAGCTTTTTATTGTGAACTTAGTATCTCTTAGGTGGTGTTGGAGTATTGGTTTAGGTTTCGGGAGGTGGTTTTAGAGGGGAGAAATGGAGTTAATGATTAGTTAGGTTTAGAGGTTTAAATACAGATATGAGTCTCGGAATGAGACTCAAGTGGCGAGGTATTTTTTATTTATTTTTATTTTATTTTATTTATTTGCTCTTCTTTGTGATTGGGGGGTGAGGATAGTGGGAGGAAGGTGAAGGGAAAGGAAGGAAGGAAGGAGACAGAAAGGAGCAGAAAGGTATACTGTAGAAAGAGGAAAAGAAAAGAGAGAGGGAGGAAAGGTAGAGATGAGGAGGGAGGGGAAGGAGAGAGAGACAAAAGAAAGGAAAGAGACAGGAAGAACAGAGTAAAAAATAAAAAAGTTAGGAAGGAAGAGAATAAGGTGAAGGAAGGAAGAAGGAAGGAAAGAAGGAAGGAAGGAAAGGAAAGGAAATGTAGAGAATAGATGAGAGAGAAAGGGGAGAGAGAACCCATTGTGAAGAAGAGAATAGTGGGGGAAGGATGTGAGAGGGGAGGAAGAGGGAGTGAGAGGGGGGAGGAGGAGGGGGGGTGGAGGGGAAGGTGTCAGTGTAGGCAGAAAGACGAAGGAGAGAAACAAAAAAGATGAAGACAAATGAAAAGACAAAAGACACAAAGAGGTTAGAACAGAGAGAGAGAGTCTATTAATCACTACCTCAACAAAAATAGAGTGGGGACCCGCCCGACCCTCTTAGGGATCACGACATGAGGATGAGATCACGGCCGCCACTGATGAAGGAGGATCCCAACCCCTTCATTGTGATGCTCCGGTAGTCTAGGAGGATTCGAATTCCTTCATTATGATATATATATGATCAAGGGAAGAATCTAATCCCCCTTATAAACATATAACCCAGATTTGAGTAACTTTTGTCGTATTATCTTAAAGTATAGACGAAATTATTACCTTATTGGGTCTGAACCTCTTTATTGTGGTGCTCGTATTGAATAGGAGGATCGAATGCCTTTACCCCGATGCTCATTTGTCCAAGGATGGATCTGATTCCTTTACTTATGAGGCGAAGCAGATGTGATTTTTGCCTCTTCACTTATACTTACCGATGATGATTTTGTTGTTGTTACTGATTAATTATACTTTAAATTAATAAAAGTAGCAGGTCAAATAAACTTAATTCTAGAGTAAAACATGTTGACGTGAGGATACATTAAGATCTCGGAAATTAATTAAGTTAAATCGATGAACCAATCAGCACCTTTCTCTTACGTCATAAAATCTCGGTAAGTCATTGGTGGAATGTATAAGCCTATCATTTCTTTGGACACACACACACACACACACACACACACACACACACACACACACACACACACACACACACACACACACACACCCTGATGTTATAGGTCCATGAACATCTCACTGGAGTATGACCACGAGATGCTTAAGGAGATATACCTGTCAAGCACGTACACATCCTAGCGCACACACACACACACACACACCTGATGTTATAGGTCCATGAACATCTCACTGGAGTATGACCACGAGATGCTTAAGAGATATACCTGTAAAATACGTACACATCCTAAGCGCACACACACACACACACACACACCCTGATGTTATAGGTCCATGAACATCTCACTGGAGTATGACCACGAGATGTAAGGAATACCTTGTCAAGTACGTACACATCCTAGCGCACACACACACACACACACACACACACACACACACACACACACACACACACACACACACACACACACACGTTGAAGTAACTGTATCGTTCTTGCTCGCCATACAAAATTCATATAAATTACAGTAAACAATAGATTTTGTAAATATATGATGAAATGGCCTTAAAACCTTCAATGCCTAAGATACAGTGCTATAGTGCCAGTATAGTAAGAGTGCCGTATAGTGCCAGTATAGTAAGGGTGCCGTATAGTGCCAGTATAGTAAGGATAGTGCCAGTATAGTAAGAGTGCCGTATAGTGCCAGTATAGTAAGGGTGCCGTATAGTGCCAGTATAGTGTGACACAACAACTAATAAAAAGAAAATTGAAACCATATATATGTGAGATACTCCCAGTATATGAAGGCTTGTGACCCATATACTGGTAGTAGAGGTAGGTAGTGGTGGTGGTAGTAAGAGTGTGTAGTGGTTGTTTTGATGGGTGTGGTATAGTGGTAGTGGTGGTAGGTGATATAGTGCAGTATGGTAAGAGGATATAGTGCCGCAGAGTATATGAATGTGGGAGGAACACAACCGTAGAGTTATATTCGATTGTAATGTTAACTCACTCTCTCCTTTTATCACCTCTCTTGTTCCTTTTCCCATCTCCTATATTAAGTCTCTCATCTTTCTGCACCAAATAATAATAATAAAAACAAAAAAGGAGGAGAAAACGTGGAAGAGAGTAACAGTAAGAAAAATACGGAGAGGAGGAAGAGAGAGAGAGAGAGAGAGATAAGGGAAGTACTTCTCTCTTTGCCTGATAACATATCCACTTCTTCTCTCTCTTATTTTTATTGTATTTTTAACGTTGTTTTCCTCTACTTCCTTAACTATCAACGCTGATATATATATATATATATATATATATATATATATATATATATATATATATATATATATATACACTGTGTTTAAAAGAAAATAATATTCCTCTATATAAAATATAAAAACAAAAAAATCAATAATAATAAATAATAATACACCTTTTCACATATCCGTTGAGACATTGTTACATAACTATTTGACAAATTTCATAACCGAATGACAGAACACATATCGAATGACAATCTAAAATAACTGTTCGTTCATGCTAACGGAAGTGATTGACATAAGTTATGAAGTTGACAGACGTGAACAATAAACCGACAGTCTACATATAGTTTGAGAATGTAATAATTGAGAATGACATACCACCAACAGTTATTTTATTGATATGTGTTCTGTCATTCGGTTATGAAATTTGTCAAATAGTTATGTAACAATGTCTCAACGGATATGTGAAAAGGTGATAATAATAATAATAATAAAAATAATAATAATAATAATAATAATAATAATAATAAATAATAATAATAATAATAATAAAATACCACATGCATATAAAATAAGCTTTTCCTGTACAGCTTAAACCTCGACTTTTAGCATTACTTCACATAATAGTTTCCGTTGTCCGGTACATTTGGTCGCCTTCCTCCAGTTCACTAGATATATGTTTTATATAATTGTTCGAATGTTAGTAGTATATAAATGATATATCAATTATTGTACTTTAATCATCATATACTGAATACATAATAATAATAATAATAATAATAATACTGTACTATTATCTAGAACACTTATGATGCTCCTACTACTACTACTACTACTACTACTACTACTATACATAACAAGACAACTGTTCTTGGAGACACGGGAAGAGGGTAGAGGCCAGGCACGGGAGGAGGGCGGAGAGTAGAGGTTAAGAAACGGGAGGAGGGGTAGAGGCTAAGAAACGGGAGGAGGGGTAGAGGCTAAGAAACGGGAGGAGGGTAGAGGCTAAGAAACGGAGAGGGGAGGCTAAGACATGGGTCAATATTGAGCCTGTCATTAGTATTACTTATTATTGACCCACATCTCTCTCTCTCTCTCTCTCTTTTATTTTTTTTTTCACTTTTTCTCACTTTCTTTCTGTCTGTCTGTCTCCTTTTCTATGTATGTATGTATATCTTTTGGGTGCGTCAGTCAGCCCAATACTTGACTTTCCTACCAGACTGTTCTAGTGGTCTGTCTGTCTGTCTGTCTCTGGTCTCATAAAAGTTTCATATATCAGATAAGACATAATCCTTAAAGTTTATGTCATTATCCGTAATAAAAATTTGCCCACATTTTTTACTTTCATATAACCTAATTATAAAAGTTTCTGATTCTGATTATAGTTTCGATTCTGATTAAAAGTTTCAGAATCTAATTATATAGTTTCTGATTCTAATTATAGTTCCGATTCTAATTTCAAAGTTTCTAATTCTGATTACAACGTTTCTGAATCTGATTATAAAGGTTCTGATTCGACATAAAGTTGCTGATTCTAATTATAAAGTGTTCGATCACAAGTCCACGCCATAGACCTACCCGATAAAAACCGGTGTCCAGCGGGTTCTGTGTCTCGGGTTAATTGGCGGACCTGATCGTAAGCCGCTTTGTGCATTGGGAGCAGATCTGGCCAGGGTCTGATTCTCCCCTAAGCAATCCAAGGCAACGGATAGCAGGGGAGAGGGATGATAGCAGGGGGGGAGGGTGGATAGCAGGGGGAGGATGATAGCAAGGAGAGTAGGATAGCATATATGAACTCCATACCTCCATGAAGCCTCCTATGCATGAATCCAAAGCCAAGCCCCATATGAAGCTCCCATGCATGAAGCCTCCCAGAGCCATATAACTCCATATGAAGCCTCCCATATGAAGCCTCCATATATGAAACTTTCCACGTAACCTCCCATGTATGAAGCCTCCCATGAAGTTCCACATGTATGAAGCCTCCCATGTATGAAGTTCCATGCATGAAGCCTCCCATATGAAGCCTCCATATGAACCTCCCATATGAAGCCCATATATGAAGCCTCCCATGTATGAAGCCTCCCATGTATGAAGCCTCCCATGTATGAAGCCTCCCATGTATGAAGCCTCCCATATATGAAGCCTCCCATATTAAACCCATATGAAGCCCATATATGAAGCCTCCCATGTATGAAACTTTCCATGTATGAAGCCTCCCCATGTATGAAGCTCCTGTAGAAGTCCACATGTATCAGAAGCTCCCATGAAAGCCTCCCATAATGCCTCCCATATAACCCCATGAACCTCCCACAGAAGCCTCCCATGTAAAGCCTCCATGTATGAAGCCTCCCATATGAAGCCTCCCATGCATGAAGCTTTCCATGTATGAAGCCCATGTATGAAGGCCTCCCATGTATGAAGCTTCCATGTATGAAGCCTCCCATGTATGAAGTCTCCCATGTATGAAGCCTCCCATGTATGAAGCTTCATGCATGAACCCATGTATGAAGCCTCCCATGTATGAAGCTTCCCATGTATGAACCTTCCATGTATGAAGCCTCCCATGTATGAAGCCTCCTGTATGAAGTTCCACATGTATGAAGCCTCCCATGTATAGGCTTCTCGGAGGCTTCAACACATAGCCTCTCACATTCCTGAAGTTTGGTTCTTTAAGTTATTGAACGTAAGATTCACGTTAATAGCCATGTGTGGTGGTGCTGGGAAAGGAGGAGGAGGAGGAGGAGGAGGAGGAGGGAGGAAAGAGGGAAGAAAAATTAAAGATGAGGTGGGAGAGAAGGAGGTAGGAGGTAAAAGGAAGAAAGGAAGGGAAGAAAGGAGGGGAGGAGGGAGAAGAGAGGGTGAGAGTAGGGACGAGAAAGGAGGGAGGAAGAAAGGAGGGGACGGAAGGATAGGAGTTGGGAGGAAGATGAAAAGGAGGACGGGAGAGGAAAGGAAGGGAGAGGAAGGGAGATGAAGGGAAGAAGGGGAGAGAGGTGAGGAAAGAGGGAGAAGAAGAAGGGGAAGAAAGGAAGGAGGAAGGAGAAAATAGGTCAGTAAAATAAAGAACTTCGGTCATTCAGTCAGACCAATTAAATAATGATCAGTCAGTCAGTCAGTCAAGAGTTCTCGCAATGAGTGAGTGAGTGAGGAGGAGGAGGAGTGAGCGAGCGAGTGAGTTAGTGAGTGAGTGAGTGAGGAGTGAATCAACATTGGTATTCATAGAGCTTGCTGACGCTGGTAAAATGAGAAGAAATTTGGAGACCTCAAAATCCGTCCAGCTGCCAGGGTGAAAAAGTTCCCAAGAGGTAATGCCGTCATGACTGTGTAGGGCCAAATATTTCCTGCCTCACCCCCCCATACCACCAGCCTTCCTTAATCTACCTCCTTCATCTCACTTCTTCCTTCCCTTCCTCCTCTGCCTGCCTTCCCCACCCTTCCACTCCTTCTTTAATCGTCCTCCCCTTTATCCTCCTTCTTCAATCTTCCTCTCCTCCTTCCTTCCTTCCTTCCTTGTATGGCGATAGTTCTGGCTTCTACACAACCTTCCCCTCACCATTATATCCGGGATGAAAATTTTATGTGTTGAGTTTGACCGTCACCCACCCACTCTCTCCCATCTCCCCCCTGATGTTTCCTCCCACCCACCCATTCTCTATCCCCCACCCATCCACCCACTCTCTATTCCATCCCCCACCCCGACAGCTCCAAGTATTACAGAGCATCTTATTGATTTTCATTTGTTCTTTAAAAATATTTCTGGCGTTCCTAACTCAACCCTGGGAAGTGAAAGAGTTGACCTGTCTGTCGCCCTATACGTCTGATTAACAACTGATCACCAAAGTTCCAAGTTTAGAAGCTCCAACAACTTTCCCTGAATACGAATCTGCAACCTTTCGATTTACAACAGGTACCTACTTTACTGCTAGGTGAACAGGGACCAAGGGGGCTAGGAAGAGTGTCCAAACAACTTCCGCCTGCCCGGGAATCGAACCCGAGACATCTTGCTTGCGAGGCAAGAGCGGTACCGCTTCTACCACAAGCGCCCCCTGATCACAGTGAGTCTCCGAATCGTGATATACCTCGGCTGATTGATCCAACCAATCACAGGCCTTCACGCAAAGATGTAGGCGGAGCTTATTTTATACTATCCAAAATGAACAGTCAATAACTGATGAAAAGTAATGTTATATCGTAGTTTAGCGTAGCACAAGATGGATGACAGGGAGTTGGTCATTGTTTGCGTTAAGCCGAACTTGGAAAAAGTTTCTCCCGTGCTAAAAACAATTTCAGTCAAGTCAGGAAAGGCTCAACCACAAGAACCACGTAAAGTACAAGCATCACTCACACGTTCACGAAAACCTGCTATTACTAACCATCTAAAATATAGAAACCTCTAACGACACTATAATACAAGAACGACTACAGCACCACAAAAAGAAGAACCATTACACAGAGTGGTGTAGGAGGTAGCCGGGGGACGAAGAACCCACCGCGCTGGCTAATGACATCCGGAGGTTGGCGGTTTAACGCCGATTTGGCGCCGAGTCCTGGCGCTTTTCTCCTCGACCCGCCAGGAACCGCGCCAACCCCACACTACAACCCGGCAGAGTTTTAATGACCCGTGACCGATATAGTGCAACATTATTCGACTGATTTTAGATAACTTCCCATCAACTATTATGCCATGTGTGGAGGAGTGGTGATCACTTTGACGTAGTTTAGAGGCAAGAGATGGAAAGGCTGTTAGAGTCCATTCTTGACACTGATGGCTACAATTTTTCAGAACGACGCAAAAAAATTAAATAAATAAATAAAATAATAAAAATTCAACCATGTCCTTTTTTCCTCATTCCATATTATTTTTTTACCTGTGACATTATTTAGGACCCAATGGTAATAAGCATTTAACTGCACTACTTGTGTATATGATGAAGCAATGTGCACTTGAACGACCAATAAACTATATATCTATCTATTTATCACTTTAAAGATTATTATATTATATAATTTCCTCTCTCTCTCTCTCTCTCTCTCTCTCTCTCTCTCTCTCTCTCCTACTATCTCTCCTACCCCACCATTATGTCTCCTCTCCTCCTCCTCCTTTCTTCCCTCCATCACATCTCCCTCCCTCACTCCCCTGGGCTCCACCGTTCACCACCACCTGTTGAGTGATCCCTTCTGGTGTGTGTGTGTGTGTGTGTGTGTGTGTGTGTGTGTGTGTGTGTGTGTGTGTGTGTGTGTGTGTATGTATGTGTGTATGTATGTATGTATGTATGTATGTATGTATGTATGTATGTGCATCCAATTTAATCACTTTTATTGGCTATCTTTCAATATGGAACGGACAGACGCACAGACAAACAAAGACGAATGCTTAATGGTTCCTGGGGATAATAAACATATGAGGTCAGGGCACTGGGTTTTTAACCTCTGACCTTTAACGACAGGGGGGTGTTGACCTAAGATGATGGCTGCAGTGTTAGCGAGGTCACCCCCCTCCCCCGTATGACTCCTAGGCTGTAAAAATATGCATCACACTGTCTCTATCTCTGTCTATATTCATCTGTCTGTCTGCTTCTGTCAACTATACACACATGTTTTTCTGTCTGTCTGTCTCTTTCCATCTACATCTATCTATCTGGCTGTCTATGTCACATGTCTTTCTTTCCATCTACATCTATCTATCTGGCTGTCTATGTCACATCTGTCTTTTTATCTGTCTGTCTTTCTTTCCGTCTACATCTGTCTATCTGTCTGTCTCTGTCTACCTACCCTACCCTATAAATATCGCCAGTATGCACCCACCGTTTATCACTACGCACGCCTTTATGGGTTTGCCCTATAAATATTGGACCCATCGACAATACCTCTACAACAGTCAGGTTATAAAAGGTAAATGTTTTCTTTGGACTATAAGACTGTGTTCCAATAATACTCCATCTAGTAATTAATTGCGAAATGAGAGGTTAATATAATAGTTTTTGAATATATAACTACGGCAGTAATAAACCACGTAACTAGCACTTCAAATACGGGTTAATAAATACCTAACTACGACAGTAATAAAGCACGTAACTAGCACTTCAAATACGGGTTAATAAATACCTAACTACAGTAATAAACCACGTAACTAGCACTTCAAATACGGGTTAATAAATACCTAACTACGGCAGTAATAAACCACTTCTAGCACTTCAAATACGGGTTAATAAATACCTAACTACGGCAGTAATAAACCGTAACTAACTTCAAATACGGGTTAATAAATACCTAACTACGACAGTAATAAACCACGTAACTAACCTTCCAATACGTGTCAATAAATACGTAACTACGACTCTTTTAACAACCACGTAACTAACATTCAAATACGTGTTAATAAATATATAATTACGCCTCTTCAATAAACCACGTAACTCAATAAAATAGGATCATGTTACGGTAATGGGCCATAATAAACCACGCAAGCCTTATACGCGTATGACTTCCATCAGTAAGGTAAATAATGGCTGCAATATTACTGACTATACACAGATAAAGAAACACCACCCTAGTTTATTTCACCTAAAGTTTAACCACCCTAACCTGTCCAACCTAACACAAACCTAACCTAACCTAACACAAACCTAACCTAACCTAACACCCCTAACCTAACCTCCCCAAATAGTGTTAGGTGGTTAATCTCGAGGTGAAATAATCCTTGGGGGTGGTTATTCTTCACGTGATTCAAAAAGCCTTAATACCGTGAAGTGTATGAAGACTGAACAAAAGCCCTGAATAATAGCGACCAGACGAAAGGTACAGAAATGGAGAACTTTTTTCTTTTTGGTTCATTTATAAAAGAACTTTTGAATTTTTTCATTAGCTTTAGAATGAGTTTTTTTTTATTTATTTTCTAGTTTAGTTTATTTCTCTATGTCTTTCTCTCTTTTTGTTGCTATTATTATTACGTTATTTCTCTTGTCTTATTCCAATCTCTCTCTCTCTCTCTGTCTCTTATCACCTTGTTATCTTCCCTATTCTTAATCGTTATTCCCTTCTTTCTCTCGCTCGCTCTATCTCTCTCATTCTAGTCTCGTTCTCTTTCTTTCTTACGTATATCTATCATTCTAGTCTCCTCTCTCTCTCTCTCTCTCCCACCTTGTTATCTTCTACTATCCCCATTCCTCATTCTATTCTCTCTCCCTCTCTCTCTGTAATTCTAGTCTCGTTCTCTCCCTTTCTCACTTATCTGTCTCTCTCTGCTCTCTCCTTTCTACCTTACACCCTTCCTTCATCCCAGTATCCACCGTTCCTTCCTCCTTCCTCCTCACCCTCTCCCTCCCTACACACCCGAGGGCACAGCTGGTTCGGACGGAGATGTAGGGCCGTTAGCTGGTTCTAAAGCCACCTGTCAATTCTGCAGAAGACGGAAGGAGGTGGCTGACGGAGGGACGGAAGGAGATGCCTGACGGAGGAAAAGGAGGACTTGTTTGAGGAATGGACAGGATAAATTTCTCAACGGAAGGACGAGAGGAGGTATACCTGACGAAGGGACAGGAAGATTTACCTTATGAATAGACGGGATTAGAGAGAAAGCTACATAACAAATAGGACGGGTAAGAACTGAACTTTGTGACAGAGAAAGGACAGAAACTACCTAATCAAACCCAAAACACCACGTCAAGTCCGCCAGATCCCCACAATATATAACCAGTGTTTATATGTCGAGTTTCACCTCCGAGTGTAGTGATAAGGGATTTAAACTAGGGTGTGGGAGGATGACAGGACACACACACACACACACACACACACACACACACACACACACACACACACACACACACACACACACACACACACAGGCATAGAGGTTAGACAAATTTAGCATAAAGGACAGAGGATAAGATGAAATTCACCTGGATAGATGATAAGTATTTGAGTCCGATACAACAACAAAACAACAAATACAACAACAACAAAAAATAATAATAATAATAATAATAATAATAATAATAATAATAATAATAATAATAATAATAATAATAATAATAATAATAATAATATATTTGTCGTAATCTTGATATTGAGTGTGTGTGTGTGTGTGTGTGTGTGTGTGTGTGTGTGTGTGTGTGTGTGTGTGTGTGTGTGTGACGGCGGGCGGTGGTGGCGACGGTATATTTTTATTTAATCCACGTGGTTTTGTTTACATATAATCAGCTGGGTGAGACGAGTATATCAACTGCTGCCTCCTGGTCCGTCTCACCGCTGTCTATTTTAGTCTCTTGTAAATAATATAGTTAAAAGAATCCGGATTTAATTTGACGAACGGATATACAATTACATCACTATTAAAATATTCATTATTATCAATATTCTTCACTATCATAATTGTACTTATAATCCACCATTCATCACCATCACTCGTGCCAAATATGCTCTATCGTCACTATCACCATCACTACCACACTATCTTCACTATCCTTACCCACCTCACTATCACCACCACCACCACACCATCCGCCTCTCACTCCCCATAGAAGATAGTGACAAAGTAGACTCCTCGTCACCTTTAACCTCCTCCGTTATTTTGATTCCATCTCGGGTATTTTTTTTTCTCCCAGTCTACAATAGAGCCAAGGTGACAATCGTCCTGGGAAAATATAACTCAGAATTATTACCACACGCCGAAATGCAAAGTAAATAAAAGAGTCCAATCCTCACCTCCTTCTCCCGCGCGTGTGTGTGTGTGTGTGTGTGTGTGTGTGTATGTGTGTGTGTGTGTGTGTGTGCGTGCGTTTGTAAATTAAATATAACACCTACATATAATAACTTACAGGATTAAACACTAAAATAATTAACTAAAGACACAATAAACCAGGTGCTAATTAATCACTATTCTAATTAACTTCTATTAATAAACCAGCAAGCTAAATTAAACCCTATGACAGTTTAACATAAAAAACCAATAAGACTTTAAAACTGAGCCTTATGACGATGCTAGATAGACAGACAGATAGATAGATAGATAGACAGGATATAGATAGATAGATAAAAAATAATTGATAGATATAGATACAGATAATAGATTGATAGACAGATAGAAGATTGATAGATAGATAGATAGATAGATAGACAAATAAGTAGAAAATAAATAGGCAGATACATAAATAATTGATAGGAGATAGATACAGATAATAGTATAGATAGATATAGATAATAGATAGATTGATAGATAGATAGATATTCAGTAAAATCGTCATATAAGTTCACATTAATGCCTCCCTGACCTAAGGAGGTTCAAGAGGGGTGAGGATGAGGGAGGGTGAGGGGGAGTGAGGGAGGGGTGAGGGGAGGAGTGAGGAGGGGAAGGGGAGGGTGGGGGGAGGGGGTGAGGGGAAGTGGGAGGGTGAGGGAGGGAGGTGAGGAGGGTGAGGAGGTAAGGAGGTGAGGGAGGGAGAGGAGGTGAGGGAGGTGGGGAGAGATGGGGAGGTGAGGAGGGATATATTGTCTCTATTTACGTCCTGTTTATTGATTATCGACGCCATGTTATGAGGATTTTGTGTGTGTGTGTGTGTGTGTGTGTGTGTGTGTGTGTACCAAGTTGGGTTGTTGTAAGCATTTTCAAGTCTACACAGTTGTCGCCAGTTGAACCATCAGTGTCTCTCTTTGTCTTCTCTGTCTGTCTGTCTATACATCTGTCATTTTCCTAACTGATCCAAAAATAATTTAATTATTAACCAAATTTACACAATCGGAAGACATTTACACACAAAAAAACACATTAAAATAACGTGGCTTCACAAATGGCCATCTTCCCACTGCCATCTTCCCTCCATAGCCATCTTCCTCACCATGGCATCTTCCCCACCTGGCCACCTTCCCTCACCATGGTCTTCCCTACCATGACCATCTACCTCACCATGGCCATCTTCCCTCACACATCACCCTCTGGCCATCTTCCTCACCATGGCCATCTTCCTCACCACTAATACCTTCCCTCCTGTAACACCTTCCTCACCATGGCCATCTTCCTCACCATGGCCATCTTCCTCACCATGGCCACCTTCCTCACCATGACACCTTCCCCACCATGGCCATCTTCCTCACCATGGCCATCTTCCCCTCTCCATGGCACCTTCCCTCACCATGGCCATCTTCCCTCCCCTGGCCATCTTCCTCACCATGACCATCTTCCTCACCATGGCCATCTTCCCTCACCATGACCATCTTCCTCACCATGGCCATCTTCCCACCTGAGCCTTCCTCCTGGCAGCCATCTTCCCTCACCATGGCCACCTTCCCTCACCATGGCCATCTTCCCTCTGATCTTCTCCTATGACCATCTTCCCTCACCATGACCATCTTCCCTCACCATGGCCATCTTCCTCACCATGGCCATCTTCCCTCCTCTGAGCCATCTTCCTCCTACTAGCCACCTTCCCTCACCATGGCACCTTCTCTATGGCCATCTTCCTCTCATACTCACCATGTACCTTCACTATGGCCATCTTCCCTCACCATGCCATCTTCCTTCCCCATGGCCATCTTCTCACCATGACCTCTTCCCTCTATGGCCATCTTCCTACTGACCATCTTCCTCTGTGTCCATCTTCCCCTTCACCATGACCATCTTCCTCACCATGGCCATCTTCCCTCACCATGGCCATCTTCCTCACCATGACCATCTTCCCTCACCATGCACCTTCCCTCACCATGACCATCTTCCCTCACCATGGCCATCTTCTCCCTCACCATCTTCCCCTCACCATGGCCATCTTCCTCACCATGGCCATCTTCCTCCTGCGGCATCTTCCCCACCTGCAGCCATCTTCCCTCACCATGGCCACCTCCAGTTTGGATGGCCATGAGGTAAACAACGCAAACAAAGAATAAATAAACACGAGACAGATGAAATTAAATAAACAAGTGGAGAAAGGAAGGAAAATTAACGAGATAAAGACGAAACAGAGGAAAGAAAGACAAGCATTAAATAATAAAGAGAGAGAGACAGAGAGAGAGAAGGAAGAAAGAGAGAGAGAAAAGTGAGAAGAAAAGAGAATGAGAGAATGAAGAGAGAGAAAGAGTGAAGAGTGAGGAAGAGGTAGATAAATGGTAAGGCCAGAATAAATTAGAGGAGATATAGGACCAAGGGATTATCTGAATGGCCAGAGGTGAGAGATGTGGGTGTGAGGTGAATGAGGGGTGAAGGGATGGCCAGAAGTGAGATGTGAGGTGGGAGGTGAGAGATGGCCAGGAGGTGAGGAAGGTGAGGGGGGAGGAAACCCATTATTCACGAGGATGAAGAGATGAATAACCACACACACACACACACACACACACACACACACACACACACACACACACACACCTTACCATATATAATGTATACATACATTACATTTCTGAAGGCCAATACATAATGCTTAAATGAACTATGTATACCAAATAACAGTCATACATCATACGAATTGGAAAGTATACATATTAAGAGTATACATACCCCTGAAGGCTAAATTAATAATACTTACCAACTATGTATACCATCATAAACATTCAACAATACGAACAAAACAGTCATACATCATACGAATTAGAATAGTATACATATAGAAGCTGCTGACCCACTACCAAAACACCTGTGGATCCCAACCTGTTGCTTCCAGTGTTGGCTTGGTTGGAGTCTGGTCTAGCAACTCCCTGGCGCTGATAAGGTAGAGTAACGTAACGTGGAGTAGAGTAAAGTAAAATAAAGTAAAAAGAGATGAAGGAAAGTACACAGTCTTTAACTATCTTCATTCCTTTACTACCCACACATACATATATTCCTTCCTCACGTTAATTCCTTCACTCCTTCGCTACTGTAACTCCACTTTTATGATTTGGGTGACGCCAGACGATGTTAGGTAACTAGTTATGTCTGTTGCTTCGTTTTTTGTAATTCAAGTCCTGTTTTATTGTCCTGACCAATCAGTATTTTTTCCTGTCTAGTCCTGTCTAATCCATTACTGTCCTGATATACTGTACTATTGTCCTGGGTTATCACTACTGTCTCCTGAATTATTATTATTTTCCTGGTTTAATATATATTCCCTTACTGAGAGTCCTCCCCGTAATATTATTGTCCTGTCATTGTCCTACGAAAAAGTGTTGTCCTGAGTGAATTTTGTTTTTGTCCTTCTAAATGGTAATAATGTTCGGTTAACTTGGTACAATTATCCTGAGGTGGTACAATTGTCCTGGTGTTATTATAAAGCTTGAACAAAAACACTGATTGTCCTTGTCTTTGTTTGATTTATTCTTTCCTGGTTCTCTAACACCCTTGTCCTGATCGTAAACTATTATTCTAAACTAATTTGTCCTGAATTGATTTGTTTACTTGATACAATATAGTCCCAAACTGAGGTTATTTTCTTGATAAATGACATTGTCCTCACCTATCCTAATATATTTTCCTCACTCATTTTAGCATTGTCCTGGCTACACACTACTGACCCAACCCCCCCCCAAAAAAAAAACATTCTTAATTGTCCTCTTTTGTTAACTCACTACTCTTGTCCTTGGCGTCATTGTCCTAAAAAAAAAATTACCAAAATTGTCCTCAAAAAATAAAATTGAAAATGTTGTCTAGATTTTTTAAAGGTTGTCTTGATATATTAATTGGTAATGTTGTCCTTGTAAAAACTATTGTAAGAATTCAACAATATTTTCCTCCGGGGGATAATATTGTCATGACTTCACAATACTGTCTTGAAACCTAACATTATTGTTCCGGTTGTCCTGATATGCTTGTGCTGAGACAATTGTCCTTAACCTAACACCACTGTCATCCTACCCTAACACCACTGTCATCCTGCCCTAACACCACTGTCATCCTACCCTAACACCACTGTCAACCTACCCTAACACCACTGTCATCCTGCCCTAACACCACTGTCATCCTACCCTAACACCACTGTCATCCTACCCCTAACACCACTGTCATCCTGCCTGTCCCTGCCCTAACACCATCTGTCATCCCTACCCAACACCAGTCATCCTACCCTAACACCACTGTCATCCTACCTAACACCACTGTCATCCTACCCTAACACCACTGTCATCCTACCCTAACCACTGTCAACCTGCCCTAACACCAGTCATCCTGCCCTAACACCACTGTCATCCTGCCCTAACACCACTGTCATCCTACCCTAACACCACTGTCATCCTACCCTAACACCACTGTCATCCTACCCTAACCACTGTCAACCTGCCCTAACACCAGTCATCCTACCCTAACACCACTGCCAACCTGCCCTAACACCCTGAAACAGTGAAGTTAATGCTATGTTTTGATGTTATCTGTCATTAAACAGTATTGGTCGCTATAGGATCCAACACCACACTAACCAGGATCAAACCCCTTATCGTCCCCTTCAGGTCGTGTTACTAACCTCGATGCTGTAGGATTTGTTGATGGCAAACCTCTCGCGGTTAGCCTCTGCAGCCTTCATGTCTTCTGGTGTCGGAGGAGCGTGAGGGAGTGAGGTGTGGTGGATGTGTGGCCCGGAGGGAGGTTCTGTCACTACTGCTCTCCTCCTCCTCGTCAGGTCAGTGCCACAGTTCCAGCAAAACTTGAATAAGCCGTAACGCGCGAACTCCAGGGTGGTGGTGGTGGTGATGGAGAGGGAACAGCTGGCCCTGGACAGTTCTTGGGAGGTAGTGGTGGTGTAGGGGGTAGTGGTGCCTCGAGGTTAGTGGTGGTGTAAGGGGTAGTGGTGCCACTCCTCCGTCCGTCTTCCCGTAGGTGGTGTTCGAGATTATGGGTGGCGGGAACCGTGGCGGGGAAGGCGGCTTCCTGGCGACACTGGAAAGCACTTTAGCGTCGCTTGTCGAGTAGGTCTAATGGGCCTACGGTCTTTTATTACATGCCAAGCTTACGAAAGCCTCCGTCGACCCCGAGCTAAAACTGGACCCAGACGCAGTGGCTCCGCCCACCTACCTGAAGCCTTCTGCTGATTGGTTCCCGGGAAGTTCTCTCTCCAGTGTCATTGGCTGAATCTTGTGCGCCTGACCAATACCAAGGAGAGCGGTTACATGTCATAGGTCACGTAAAAATGTTGCACTCATAGTATTGGGAAAGTGATTTACCGGGACAGAATTAACCTTAAGAGCAATATTGGTATGCCAATGTGACGGGAATCGAGTCTTTTAACACGGACAATCACTTTCCGCGCGCTTTACGGCTCGTTTATGAGGGCGTCCGGCACATGAACAAGGTGTAAATGTGACAGATAGTACAGTAATTTCTTGTTTGTTTACGGAGCGTGGGTGTGACTCCCACCCCCACCCACACCGACCCAACAAGCGAAGAGTGCGGGCGTGGGCGGGGAGAAGTCTTTTATAAAGCTGTTTCCGTTGACTTTTATTCCGTTACTCCGAATTGTACCCAAGTGAGCTGGCTGGAGCTCTGTCACTCACCCACCCAGTGACTCTCACACAGGCAGACAAATTCTATTCAACTGAGACGGATAAAATTTAAATTACACTATATAACTCGTACTGTTATATTAATAGGGTGTATTGATGTAATGTATTACTGCTAGGTCAGGTCAGGTCAACCATTGGGTCGACAGTTATTTGAAGTGTCCGCTAAAATTTGTTAAAGGAAAAATGTGGAAAAGATTGAGGCCATAAAATAATGTTTACAGTGGCCGTCTTCCCCGGCCAGTTGAGGAAAATTCATTCATCATTTTTTCTTCGGTTTACAATTTTTCTACTACTACTATTACTACTTCTTCTACAAGCATCACTACTACTACTACCACTATTACTACTACTACTACTACTACAGAACTACTACAACCACCACCACCACTACTACTACTACAAAAAATAATCCAAACACTTCTCCTGAGACTTTGTTTGTAACGAATTAATAAAACAAATAATTTTGATGTTCACAATTGATCAAAATCTGACAAAAATACACAGACCGCAGTATATATATATAGACCACATGGAGATTAGACCCCCAGTTTATTTCACCTGGGAGTTAGGTTAGTTAATCTTGTGTTAGGTTAGATTATGTTAACATCAAGATATTTAACCACCAAGTGAAATAAACTGAAGGGTGTCTAATCTTCACGTCAACCACTAATACTATATTATTCACATAACCTAACATAACCTAACCTAACCACACATCTGGAAGACTGGTTTTGTCAATTTAAACAAGAAATAAGTGAAATAATCCTCCACCAGTTTTATTTCCCAGGACAATGTAAATCCTCCAGCTTAAAATACCGCTCTTCCCAAATTGCTATAGTCCCTTGGGTGAACTGATAATATCCCGTCCCTATTATATTCCATCCTTCCCTATTAGGTTACATCGTCCCTATTATCTCGTATTTTGGTTAATTGGTAGTTGGGATTATTTTTTTTATAGTATGAGCTGAATTCGTTGATTAAAGGTTACAGCTGATTGGCTGTTGCAAACCTGTCCGATTTTGTCCAGAGTAATGATGCATTTCTAAATGAGTTTATTCATAAAGACCGTTTCTGACTACTGAGATGTACAGTACTAGTGCTGCATACTAGTGTGGTGTACTAGTGTGATGTACAGTACTAGTGTGATGTACAGTACTAGTGTGGTGTACAGTGCTACTGTTGTGAACTAGTGTGATGTACAGTACTAGTGTTGTAAACTAGTGTGGTGTACTAGTGTGATGTACAGTACTAGTGTGGTGTACAGTACTACTGTTGTGTACTAGTGTGATGTACAGTACTAGTGTTGTAAACTAGTGTGGTGTACTAGTGTGATGTACAGTACTGGTGTTGTAAACTAGTGTGGTGTACTAGTGTGATGTTCAGTACTGGTGTTGTAAACTAGTGTGGTGTACTAGTGTGATGTACAGTACTAGTGTTGTACACTAGTGTGGTGTACTAGTGTGATGTACAGTACTAGTGTTGTAAACTAGTGTGGTGTACTAGTGTGATGTACAGTACTAGTGTGGTGTATTGTGTGATGTACAGTACTGGTGTTGTACACTAGTGTGGTGTACTAGTGTGATGTACAGTACTAGTGTGGTGTATTGTGTGATGTACAGTACTAGTGTTGTAAACTACTGTGGTGTACTAGTGTGACGTACAGTACTAGTGTTGTACACTAGTGTGGTGTACTAGTGTTGTAAACTAGTGTGGTGTACCAGTGTGATGTACAGTACCGGTGTTGTAAATTAGTGTGGTGTACTAGTGTTTGTAAGTGGTGTGGGTGGCACCAATTAGCATTCTTACAGTAGGTGTTTGGCCTGGTGTGGTGTACTAGTGTTGTAAGCTAGTGTGGTGTACTAGTGACATAGTGTTGTACACTAGTGTGGTGTACTAGTGTGATGTGCAGTACTGGTGTTGTACACTAGTGTGGTGTACTAGTGTGATGTACAGTACTAGTGTGGTGTATTGTGTGATGTACAGTACTGGTGTTGTACACTAGTGTAGTGTACTAGTGTGATGTACAATGCCAGTGTTATGAAAACTGCATGGTGTACTAGTGACGTACAGTACTAGTGTTGTAAACTTGTGTGGTGTACTAGTGTGACGTACAGTACTAGTGTTGTACACTAGTGTGGTGTACTAGTGTGATGTACAGTACTAGTGTGGTGTATTGTGTGATGTACAGTACTGGTGTTGTACACTAGTGTGGTGTACTAGTGTGATGTACAGTACTAGTGTTGTAAACTACTGTGGTGTACTAGTGTGACGTACAGTACTAGTGTTGTACACTAGTGTGGTGTACTAGTGTTGTAAACTAGTGTGGTGTACCAGTGTGATGTACAGTACCGGTGTTGTAAATTAGTGTGGTGTACTAGTGTTGTACACTAGTGTGGTGTACTAGTGTTGTAAACTAGTGTGGTGTACCAGTAATATGTACAGTACCGGTGTTGTACACTAGTGTGGTGTACTAGTGTTGTAAACTAGTGTGGTGTACTAGTGTGACGTACAGTACTAGTGTTGTACACTAGTGTGGTGTACCAGCGTGATGTACAGTACCGGTGTTGTAAACTAGTGTGGTGTACTAGTGTGATGTACAGTACTGGTGTTGTAAACTAGTGTGGTGTACTAGTGTGATGTACAGTACTGGTGTTGTAAACTAGTGTGGCGTACCAGTGTGATGTACAGTACCGGTGTTGTAAACTAGTGTGGTGTACCAGTGTGATGTACAGTACTGGTGTTGTAAACTAGTGTGGTGTACTAGTGTGATGTACAGTACTGGTGTTGTAAACTAGTGTGGTGTACCAGTGTGATGTACAGTACTGGTGTTGTAAGCTAGTGTGGTGTACCAGTGTGATGTACAGTACTGGTGTTGTAAACTAGTGTGGTGTACTAGTGTGATGTACAGTACTGGTGTTGTAAACTAGTGTGGTGTACCAGTGTGATGTACAGTACTGGTGATGTAAACTAGTGTGGTGTATTAGTGTGATGTACAGTACTAGTGTTGTACACTAGTGTGGTGTACTAGTGTGATGTGCAGTACTAGTGTGATGTACAATACTAGTGTGGTGTACAACACTAGTGTGGTGTACTAGTGAGATGTACAGTACTAATGCGATGTACAGTACTAGTGTGATGTGCAGTACTAGTGTGATGTGCAGTACTAGTGTGATGTACAATACTAGTGTGGTGTACAACACTAGTGTGGTGTACTAGTGAGATGTACAGTACTAGTGTGGTGTACTAGTGTGATGTACAGTACTAGTGAGATGTACAGTACTATGGTGTACTAGTGTGATGTACAGTACTAGTGAGATGTACAGTACTAGGTGTACTAGTGTGGTGTACTAGGAGATGTACAGTACTAGTGTGGTGCATGTGTATGTACAGTACTAGTGTGGTGTACTAGTCTGATGTAAAGTACGAGTGAGATGTATCAGTACTAGGTGTACACTTCTAGTGGTACTATGTGATGTACAGTACTAGTGGTGCAACTAGTGTGATGTACTAGTGAGATGTACAGTACTAGTGTGGTGTACTAGTGAGATGCGTGTACTAGTGAGATGTACAGTACTAGTGTGGTGTACTAGTGTGTGTACTAGTGAGATGTACAGTATTGTGTGGATGTGTACTAGGTGTGGTGTACTTAAGTGGTGTACTAGTGAGATGTACAGTACTAGTGAGATGTACAGTACTAGTGTTGATAATGCTAGTCGTGCTGTACTAGTGAGATACAGTACTAGTGTGGTGTACACTTCTAGTGTGGTGTACTAGTGTGATGTACAGTACTAGTGAGATGTACAGTACTAGTGTGGTGTACTAGTGTGATGTACTAGTGAGATGTACAGTACTAGTGTGGTGTACTAGTGTGATGTACAGTACTAGTGTGGTGTACTAGTGAGATGTACAGTACTAGTGAGATGTACAGTACTAGTGTGGTGTGTAGTGGAGTAACTAGTACATGTGCAGTACTAGTGTGCTGTACAGCACTAGTGTGGTTTACAGTACTGGTGTGGTGTACTAGTGTGATGTACAGTACTAGTGAGGTACAGTACCAGTGTGGTGCTATTGTGATGTACAGTACTAGTGTGTGGTGTACTAGTGTGATGTACAGTACGTGAGATGTACAGTACTAGTGTGGTTACTATGTATGATGTACAGTACTAGTGTGATTGTACTAGTGAGATGTACAGTACTAGTGTGGTGTACAATACTAGTGTGGTGTACAGTACTGGTGTGGTGTACTAGTGTGATGTACAGTATTAAGTGAGATGTACAGTACTAGTGTTGTACTAATTATTGTGCAGTACTAGTGTGGTGTACTAGTTGAGCAGTGTACAGTACTAGTGCGATGTACAAGTACTAGTGTGGTGCTAGTATGATGTACAGTACTAGTGTGGTGTACTAGTGAGATGTACAGTACTAGTGTGGTGTACTAGTATGATGTACAGTACCAGTGTGGTGTACTAGTGAGATGTACAGTACTAGTGTGCTGTACTAGTGAGATTTACAGTACTAGTGACATGTACAGTACTAGTGTGGTGTGAGTACTGGTGTGGTGTGCATGCTAATTAGTGATTGTGCAGGACTAATTGGTGTACAGTACTAGTGTGGTGTACAGTACTAGTGTGGTGTGCAGTACTAGTGTGTGTGCAGCCTAGTGTGGTGTACAGTACTAGTGTGGTGTGCAGTACTAGTGTGTTGTACCAGTACTAGTGTGATTATACAGTACTAGTGTGATGTACAGTACTAGTGTGGTGTACAGTACTAGTGTGGTGTACAGTACTAGTGTGGTGTACAGTACTAGTGTGTTGTGCAGTACTAGTGTGGTGTACAGTACTAGTGTGGTGTACAGTACTAGTGTGGTGTACAGTACTAGTGTGGTGTACAGTACTAGTGTGGTGTACAGTACTAGTGTGGTGTACAGTACTAGTGTGGTGTACAGTACTAGTGTGGTGTACAGTACTAGTGTGGTGTACAGTACTAGTGTGGTGTACAGTACTAGTGTGGTGTACAGTACTAGTGTGGTGTACAGTACTAGTGTGGTGTACAGTACTAGTGTGGTGTACAGTACTAGTGTGGTGTACTGTCATCTACTGATCCAACATTTTTTCTCATTCCTGGATACATAATTTTGTTTTGTGTAACCTTATGAATTTATCTAATACAGAAATTAATAGTTTATTGCTTATCGGTTTAGTGTGTGTGCCACCGCCCCTCCCGCAGTAGATGTAGCCCCCTCCACATGTGCAACGAATGTGAACGACGCTGCGGGTCCCGTATCGGTCTCTTTAGTCACCTCGAAACTCACTAACCTAGGTGACATCCCTAATGACTCATATCATTGTATCATAGCTGGATGATCGTCATACTCGATTCCGAGTGACAATAAAGTAGTAGTAATATTGTGTACGAATATTTTTTGAAATATTTTAATGTATGTTTTGCGTGTACGTTGTTGTATGTATGTCTTATATGTACTGTATATGTGTATGAATATTTTATCTCTGTATCACAGTATTTGGGTATACATGATCAGTATGTGTCCTTACAAATTATTATAACTGTTTATGTATAAAGTATTAACACATTACTAATATTCGTCCATATTATAATGTTAACTGGGCTTCAGGTATGTTTCCACGTAGGTATAATCGGGAACATTTAAAAAACAAAGAAAAACCAATTCTAGTCTTACGAACTGACCATGAATGATATAAACAGGAAATAAATAAATGTCCTTAACACAGATTGGCAACACAGGGGCTGGGAAGAGTCAGGAGAATGTTGAAGTGACGGGTGTGTGTGTGTGTGACGGGTGTGTGACGGTGTGTGTGTGTGTGACGGGTGTGTGTGTGTGTGTGACGGGTGTGTGTGTGTGTGACGGGTGTGTGTGTGTGTGTGTGACGGGTGTGTGTGTGTGTGTGACGGGTGTGTGTGTGTGTGACGGGTGTGTGTGTGTGTGTGACGGGTGTGTGTGTGACGCAGTAGTAATAAGGTAATCAACACTAATTTGTAGGCAGTATGAAGTACAGGACACTTGTTTTAGTATGTTATTACTACTTACACTATGAGCTTGGGGGTTGGGGGGGGTAGAAATACATGGTGATGAGATTCAAGTCCAAGGATGAGGTTCTTACATCACAAAAGCTGAGAAGCTACTGAGAAGAGACTGGGAGGCTCTCATGTGTGAGCGGAAGATAAATCCCCATTTGGCAACATAATCTAACCAGGCCCACCCCTTTTTTATTCATATAGGTCTGGAAAGATCAAAACGTCATGTGACCTGACCCGAAGCTCCACAAACATTTCACAGGGCGTGACCTGAAGCCTGGGGGGGTTAATAATAGTAAATAAATATATTTAACAAAGTTTATTCTAACACTACACATATATACAGTATACAGAACACCAATAGTTCATAAAGTCAAACTTGGACACAATACAATTTTGTTTATATTAAGATGTCAATATTACCAAAGTAAAACATGGATTTTTTATGCCTTTGGTTGACTGTATTAAAAAAACAACTAGGTGGAGAGCAACTTCCTCAAACATCTTTTTAAAACAAATGAATTAGTTTTTTGGTTAAGGAAGTAACACACGCATCTGCAGTGTACCAGAAGTGACCAATCGCATGCGAAGTGGTTCTCATTCGGCCACTAAGAAGCCTCCGTTGATACAGTGATATGTAAAAAAAAAAAAAAGCCTGAGACATCAAGATAAAGTTCCAGCCTTTACCTGCATTCACGAAGGAGCGAAATCTTCACTATTTTTCTTTTAACATTAGAACTACTTTTTATTGAGTAAACTAAACAAACTGTCATTATAACTTAGTATTTCAGAAGGCACAAGACCTCTCTGAACTGAAAACACCATCGTTCCCTCGTCAGTGAAAAAAAAATAAAAATTAATATCTTTACAAATCACAAAAATATATATTAATTGGTTCTATAAATGTAACAGACTGTTTAATATATTCCTAGAGGATAAACACGTTACAGGAGATACGTGATCCCCCATCTAACTAAGACTATGACAAACACCATCCTGGCAACGTGACACAACCAGGGCTAAACGCAACATACTCATCTAGCGAACGTTCTCACTGACTTACGCCTCTGTTGTGTTGTCGGTTGATTCGTCGACTGGGGTACTGTCTTCTGTTGCCGTTGACACTTCTGTTGGTATGTTATCTTCTCTTTCCTCATTCTCGTTATCTTCCTCTACCTTTATTTCTTCATTCTTCACTTCTTTGATTTCACTGTTGTCTTCCTCGTTAGTCGTATCCTCAACGGCGTCCCCTGACAGGTCCTGAGGTCGCTGAGTCTCGGTCTCTTCTTCCTCTAATTTCTCACTTGTATTCTCCTTGGCCTCTTTATTCTTCTTAGCCTCGTTCTTCTCACTTTCTTTCGTCGGTTCCTTGGCCTCAGTTGAAGTAGCTGACGAGAACAAAGCGGGAATTCATTTTTTTTTCCACAGGTTATCAGAGGTTAAGTTTCAGGCATCCCGTAAGCAGAAGAGGTGAGGGCGCAGGCGTGTCTCAGCATTAGGAGGATGTAGTCAGTAGCTCACACAACAACTAGCATCAAGAAGCAGTAAGGGTAAGAACCAAACGCCCAGCAATGTTATGTACAGTACAGTTGGTCTTGGGTGCCATAAAAGACGCCCCAGGTCAGTAGGTTATGGAGCTGTAGCACTAGAGAATGAAGCTAGGATGGGTGACCGTACATTGAAGCCAGGATATACCATAGAATTGAAGCCAGGGAAGACAGAGAGAATTCAATCAGGAACCATGAAATGAGATCACCAGAGGAACAAAGCCAGTTAGAAAATAGAATTAAATAACTATGATATAATCCAGGTATAGTCATCAGGCCACAGGGTTAGTTCACCATGGAATGAAGCCAAGTAAGTCAGAAAACGAAGCCAGATGACCACGAGATGAACCCAGTCAGTCCTAGAGACGAAGATCAGTGCTCATGTACCGGGTCTCACGTCACCAGAACACATGATTCAAAGTTACTAGGACACGAGCCAAGATCCCGTGGAAACAGGAGCGGGTCATGTGAGTAAACTAGACCAGCGACAGTAAGTAGTAACCTTAAGATGAAAAGAAAAACAGAATATTATTTACGTAATGGAGCGTCAAAACCTGAATCTTAAGCGTATGTGATGCTCTTTTGGTTATATCAGAATACAGACACAAGAGACGTCTGTATGAATGAATGTACCGTATTAGGGGTTAGATAAAGCTTATATATCACAAAGATATGCCCATAAACCTGTTACACAAAGCCAAGAAGATGCAGTGAAAAACCTGAACAAAAGTTGATCATATGTACTACCCTAACTAACACTAATCAATATTCTTATCCATTTACAGTCCATATTATATTTTCCCAGCATAATAAAATAAGGGGTTTATTTCCTGACATTTTTAGTGACAGGTTCAATAAATAATAATTAATTGTTCCTTACGACTAAAACGCCAATTGTCCACATAATACAGTTGGTCTTGTTTGTTGTGTTTTATCGGCAAAAAACACACCACCAAGGAGCTATTTCAGTGACGCTTAACTTTTGTGTTTTTTTTTTTTTACGAATTATTCAAACATTACTTACTGGAGATAAACTGATAACTTGGGTATACTGACTCTTCATATAATCATAAAAAAAACTCGAGCATATGTGATACTACTTTTAAATGTTATGCCTCGTGACTACGCAGAACCAACAAGGAGGTAGACAAGTTTCCACACAAATAAGCAAACAATAATATTAGACGCACGCAAATAAGCAAACAATAATATTAGACGCACGCAAATAAGCAAACAATAATATTAGACGCACGCAAATAAGCAAACAATAATATTAGACGCACGCAAATAAGCAAACAATAATATTAGAAGCACATAAATAAGCAAGCAATAACAACATTAAACGCACGAAAGCAACAGACATTAACGAGTCCCAGCATAAACTTGTCACTAGACCAAACCAAACACCACCACGATGAGGTATTGTTGTACAAGACCTGGGAAAGTAGTTAGGAGGAGGAGCTGTCGTCTTCATTATATGTCAACAAGTGTACCAGATGGCTCATAATACTCGACTTTCAATATTATGTTCTTAGTCAATCCATCATTTTCACCACTTCAGATTAATAGCTGGTTGAACGGTCGGTCTGTTCTGTACATTTTTTTTTCCTTTCTCAATTATGACTCTCGTGGACTAGTGACTGTAGAGGAGGAAACCGGAATACCCGGAGAAAACCTGCGACGTTAGCTAGGATCACGATATAAGACGTGGATAGAAAGTGCTGTAGTAACTGGCGGAGCACAAGTCAAATTGGTGGTTCTGAGACATCCTGATATCCACGCCATCCAAAACATGACACGTCTAGATAGTGGCGGTTTTCACTTCCTAATCTATCAAGTTAATCGTGTGAGTTTATGTTTTAGCTGTGTGTAATCAAAAGATAAATGGATCCCTTTCCTACACGTTTCAACAAGTAGCGACGCGTGTGGTGAACGATAGCCTATAACATTCTACCCATACGTTGGTTATCATTCCTTTATTCCCATCTGTGTGATTTAAAGAAAGACAGTCACTAGAAAACACATTTCTCGACAAGGCTCGATACACCGTAGACCACTAGATAGAAATGAAGGAAATGTGAGGCGTATTACTGTTGAATAACGAGAGAATACCACACACACACACACACACACACACACACACACACACACACACACACACACACACACACACACACACACACACACACACACACACACACTGGTCGTCATCGAATTCCTGACGTCTATTAGTTTCGCAATGTTCTCAAGCAAATGCAACACTACTTCCCCCGTTCAGTTCCACAAGACTTGCTTGGGGGCTAAGATGGCGTAATTTTGCTCCAGTAACCCTAAATTGTGCAATGGTGATGAAAAAAAATATATTAGGCGTTAGGTTAGGCTATGCTAGGCTAGGTTAGTAATATATTAATCGGTTTGTCACTGATCTGGCTGCTGGGCAAAACACCTAAGAAATCCCTATACAAAAAAGAGGCGAAGGTATTATCTTCTTTTATTCAATATACGGGTAATTAATCCTACGGCAAAATTGCTTAAATTAAATATTCGCTTTTCTACATCACTTTACACCTTTTTGTATTCATTTATATTGATAATTTCTTCCCTTGAGATAGTGAGATCCGCCCCATGATAAGAAAACAGATTACGTATAGCAACAGTCAACAAATACAAGCAGACGATAATATTACTTTAGTTTCCCCAGAAAATTATCCACGAGAGAAAACGTATACTATATTAAGATTTAGGGTATACTAAGGTAAACCACGGATATAACTTCTCCGTAAGTATCTAAGGCTCGGATTAAGTGAAGATTAGTTTCTGTCGGATAACATCACAACACTACACTACACTACGCTACGCTACGCTACTTCAGTTACCTCCATCCACTCATAGGGCTCTGATATGATCCCAGTACTACAAACTTTGGCTATCGATAAAAAAACTTACACTTTTATCTTAGAAACTATCAATCATCCTAATCCTTACCCTAATATAAGATAACTACCAACTCATCCTAACACTTACCCTGACTTATGGAAACTACCACTCAAACCTGACACTTATTCAAGACACTTAACACTAACACTTACGCTTAGGTTTGACACACAGCTTGCCACACTCGCCCACCATACAGCACTTGGTGGAGCCTGGGCACTGGCCGTCTTCCTTACACTGATCCAGGCCGCTCATACACTTGATCCCGAAACCCTTGGGAGTCTCACACAGTCCTGGCTTGTCTGAGGAAAGGGGTACACAGGGGGGGATTGGTGAGGTCACTTGAGGTCACAATTTGAGGGAAAAATAACAAAATAAATGGTAGTGAATTAGCTAAGGGCACAATATAAAGGGGGAAATGGTGGTAGTGAATTAGCTAAGGGCACAATATAAAGGGGAGATAATGTTAGTGATTTAGCTAAGGGCACAATATAAAGGGAAAAATGATGGTAGTGAATTTGTTAATGTGTTGGAGTGATTTACATAACACCATTGCTAGGGACGCCACAGATAGATAAGTGGATAAATTTCCCACATACAATAACCAATAACACAAAAATTATGATAAGCAACGTAGAGTAAGGGTTATGAGATGTGGAATTGAGGTCAAAGGTTAATAATCATAGAACAATTAAAGTTAAGGATGATAAACAATAGAGAATAACAATAAAGTAAGGAATAAGGTGAAATAAACAAGAGTGAATTAAGTGTCAACACACCAGCCTTCGTCGTGGGTGTTGTGCGGCTCTTGGAAGGCGCTGGGGTCGGGGCCGCTAACCATCCATTCACACCGGCCCGTCGAATTTCCTCCGTAACAGGATCCGTCACAGCCTCCGTCGCCGCCTCCGTCACAGATTCTGTAGTAGTCTTGACCGGACGTTTGAGTGGAGGTCGGCTGAGGGGCGCGGCGGGGAGAGGGTCAGTCGTATCGTCGGGTGTGACGGTAGTGGATGGGTTCACTCGGGTTCGACACCTTCGCCCTTTACAATTGCTGGGGATGGCCGACACCGACGCCACCTGTTGGTAAGATACATAAACTCAGTGTCGTAGTTACATGATCAACACGCCTACATACTTTAAATGTTACATAGTTCATAAATAAGAAATGAGAAAAATATCCAAGTATATATTATGAAGTTAGCTCATTATTTTAACTTTATTCAGACATTTGTTATGATTTGTACGAGTGAATGTGCGTCCTGGTAACCGTTCACCATTATATAAACACTTCTAACATTCTTCCCCAGACAGACACACAAAAAACAAAACCAGACAAACCACAGCAACATAACGTAGGCGGGACCAGCCAGAGGGGGTTAAAACACACACACACTACCCCCCCCCCCCCATCAGCCTCTCTCACCACACCCCGCCGGTCACCACACCACCCTGGTCACACCTATAGGATCTGGGGCTATACATTGGTTGTAATATCTCTTTTATAAACACCAATGACTTTTATAGATTTCTTATTACCTATAAATACATTTGTTTGTTTATTGTAGTTGATCTATTTATCCTAACTATAACTGAATAATAATAATAATAATAATAATAATAATAATAATAATAATAATAATAATAATAATCTTGCTATAATTCATTTTTTTGTTTATAAATGAATACAAAAAATCAATTTCCTAAACCCATTCAAATTCCATAGTATAAACCTCTCTCTCTCTCTCTCGTCACCTCCACAGAAAGTGAAAGGTAAGTATAACGAAAAAAAAGTCCTTTCCCTGTTATCTGGTGAAAGTTTAATGAGGTGAAAACGGATTTCCTCTCTGGATGTCTCTAGTGAAAGTAGGGAGAAAGGCCCACTAGTGTTTGGTGCCCGTGACGCTCATACACCTAACCTTCAGGTCTCTCTCTCGTTATCTCTCCCTTTCTCTTTCTCTATATCTCTCTTTCTCTTTATTTATCTATCTTCCTTGTTCCATCTAGCTATCTCTCTATATCTTCATCTCTCCTTCTCGTTCTCTCGATCTTATTCTCTCTTTCTCTATACATGACCACAACCGTACAAGCACCACTAACCTCCACCACCCCTTCCCCTCCTTCCCCTCCTGTTAAGTACGCCCGTTGCCTCCTTCCCTCCTGTTAAGTACGCCCGTTGCCTCCTTCCCTCCCACAACACAAGTAACAGGAGTGTGATAGCAGGAGGTACGATACGCAGGTCTGCTTTCCAGGTGATCAGTCAGGTGTATAGGAATCAATTCTTAGCTTTCACTGGTCCATGTTAAGAGGCTACTGGCAGCTCTCTCTCTCTCTCTCTCTCTCTCTCTCATTAACATCACACACACACACACACTTTAATAAAAACACTAACTGCTTTCATTATAAACTCCCATACAGGATGACTGGCAGTATTACAAGCCATGTAAACAGTTAAAGTTAAAGAGTATTAACCCCTTGAGGACGATGACCTAACCACTTGAGAATGGGACCTAACCACTTGAGTACGATATCACTTTAGGTCTGGTCAGGTCGGATCGGGTTAGGTTAGGTTAGGCTAGGCTGGGTTGGGTCATGTTAGGTTAGATTAGGTTACGCTCCGTTACCTTACATTTGGTTAGGTTATATTAGGTTAGGTTACGTTAGGTTCGGGTCGGGTTACGTTAGGTCACGTCGGGTTGGATTAAGTTAGGACAGCCCTGACCTCCCTTCTCACGTTAGAGAGTGAAAAGAGTGCGTTTCGTCTTTGTACAGTAGAGTGTGTGGTATTAATCCAGACTTTGTACTGTATGTTGTTCCTTCCCTAGTCATGTCAACACTCCCCCACCGAATGGCAGTGTGTGTGAAAAAGTACCAATCAGGGGAAAGCTACCAAAACAGACAACCAATCAGGGGATAGCTACCAAAACAAACAACCAATCAGGGAAAACTTACCAAAACAAACAACCAATCAGGGGATATTTAACACAAGAAACAACCAATCAGGTGATATTGACCAAAACACCAATAAAATTACTGATATTTACCACACGAAAACTAAAGGGATATCAACCACAACAGGAATCAGCTGATACCAACCATAATAAACAAACATCAGCTGATCTCTGCAACAGACGTCATCAACACAACAGCTGCAACACACGGAGAAAGTTTTGCGGTGACATGAAGTGTGAAAGTGATGTCATAAAAACGGATAATTATTTTCAGGAGAAAGAAAAATATTTAACCCTTGCACGAAAAAAAATGAAAATTGCTTTTCTTGAAGTCACGAGGTAGTGTTTATTTATTTTGTTATTGTTATGAGTGGTTGTGTTTACATTATTATTATTATTATTATTATTATTATTATTATTATTATTATTATTATTGTTGTTATTATTAGTAGTAGTATTATTGTCATTATTATTATTATTATTACCGATATTCCATAAGTATTATACTTTTTGAGGGCGAGGGAAAGAGGAATGGGGGAATTGAGGGATAAAGGGAGGGAGAGAGGAATAGAGGGACTGAGGGAGGAGGGATTGGAGGGAGAAAGGAAGGGAGGAAGGCGGGTTAGGTAAGGTCAGGGAGGGAGACTGTGAATGAGATGAAGGGAAATCGGGTGTTATTGACTCGTGATTTGATGAATGGAATATCTCCTTGGGGTCATGACCTCGAGAGAGAGAGAGAGTAGTGGGTTCGCCTCAAGGTATAATTAACTAGAGATGAACGAGGAACCTTATCTCCGTTAACTAGTGAGATCAGAGGCACCATATACGGCAGTGTGTGTGCGTCTCTCTCTCTCTCTCTCTCTCTCTCTCTCACACACCTTAAACCAAGGAAAATCAGACACCATCAGATTCACTCAGCAAACATCTCTTATGACCACCTATAGACTACTGGGCGGTGTGGTCACGGAGCACCAACCTCAATGATTACAGCCCCCCAGCAGGAGACAGTCGGGTAGTGCTTCCTAGTGTAGGCCCTGACGGTGACTGCTGCGAGGGGTGATGGGGGGAGGGGGGGGTCAATTGGAGGAGATAACTAGGGGTTTGGAGGGGCGATTGGGGGTTGGGAGGGTCGATTGGAGGGGATAATTGGAGTTTGGAAGGGTCGATTGGGGTTGGGAGGGTCGACTGGAGGGGATAATTATGGGTTTGGGAGGGCGATTGCAGGTGGGGATTGTGAGAGATAATTGGAGTTTGGGAGGGTCGATTGGAAGACTGGGAAGGTCGATTGGGGACTGGAAGTATTGCTTGGGAAGGTTGATTAGGTAATTAGGAGGGGTGACTGGGAACTACGATTGGACACTTGAGTGATTATGTAAAGTTCCTAGCGTGGGGTGACCCTCATCGATGACCTCTGACCTTAACCTTTATTCGAGTGACGGAAAGGTCAATCAGCTGAGAAATTTTACCAAAGAACGGAACAGAATGGTGGATGTTGGCAGGCTAACAGACAGACAGACAAAGACAGAGTGAACCGATCATTACAAGTGACGATTCTTCGATTTCGCCAACTAAATAGAATTTTTTAAAAGAACAATTACTATTATTCCAACAACTATTACTACTACTTCTACTACTACTACTACTACTACTACTACTACTACTACTACTACTACTACTACTACTACTACTACTAATAATAATAATAATAATAATAATAATAATAATAATAATAATAATAATAACAACACATTTCAACCCAGGTAGTTAAACAGTGGACAGGTATCATCCCAGGTAAGTCCACTCGATGTTCACACTCCCTGGATAACTTTCTAAAGCAGCGTACAAGTTCCAGAATCCCTCTACCAAGCCTTCCCCACTACACCTTGTCCAATACACACACTGCACTACACTACACCTTCCTGGCTGTCTTCATTAGCCAGAGGAGGAACAGAGGTTTATTCTTGGGTGTTTCAGAGAGAGTTTCATTTTCTCTCCCTCTTCCGTCACTCTCCCTCCTCCCATACACCTCGAGAATGATATTACTCCTATATGCATCTCTTACGTCCCGTCCCGTCCGTCCCGTCAGTCCAGTCCAATTGATCCGTCCGTCAGTCCGTCCCGTCCGTCCCGTTCCGTTCCGTTCCGTTCCGTTCCTCGTTTCTCCCTCTGGGCGATGATGACGCACTATCTTGTTGCTTACGGCAGCCACACACTCACTCGCTCATATACTCAATTGGTCACTCACTTTCAAACACACATACACATGCACTCACTCACTCCCTCGCATATTCCTTGCCTCACATTCAATTACTCACACACACTCACACCTCACTCCTCACTGTGTACCATCAGTCATAAGTGTTGACAAATATTCCCCGCCAGTTCCTACATAGTTACAGCAATTTTATTTAGTCTTAAGGCTCTGTGTAATAGTTTGTGTTGCGTCAACTAGTTCTATGAGTACCAGTCTTAACCACTCCATTCGCTGAGAGAGAGAGTTTACCAATAAGTAGAGACATCAAAGAAATAATTCAATAATAGGGATAGACTCGGGAAAATTATAATAAAAAAAGTGTAAAGAAAACGAGGGCTGTTTGTTTTAAATGCATAAATATATACAGTATTTCACACAGACACTAAGCACAGCACACAACTTTCCTCTCCTTTACGACAGCCTTCACCAGTAAGTTATGCCCTCATTATCACAGGAATAGCATAGTATATACCCAACGATTTATGACGGGTTAAGAAGTTTTCTGACTGAGGCAGTGAAATGTTTATGTCATGTCAGTATTTAGTGTGTGGCTTACGGTGACTGTGTGTGTGTGTGTGTGTGTGTGTGTGTGTGTGTGTGTGTGTGTGTGTGTGTGTGTGTGTTATTTATGAATTGTATGCTTTCTAATACATACAAGGGAGCTACAGTATTAATTTAACGTCCGAAGTATACGAATTACACCAGACTAAATATCCCCAAAAAATAAAAAATTTTGCCCTGTAAAATCAAATTAACGTATCTAGTACAAGGTATTATCTCAGTGTAATTTTAATGTTATTTCAGATCATTTCACTGTTTGTTTTCACCAATGAGTAATTATTGAACGAACTTTTATGAACGCGAACGAAGGAAAAGTGCGTTTATTACTACACATAAAAATAGAATAAGCATCGTTTAGTTTTTTCTTTACATGTTATCATATTGTGAAATGGATGTATTAAAATTTCTAAACTATTATGTAAGTTATATGAACAAATGTCATGGGGGAGCTTTAATAATAATATACTTAACTTTCATAAATGTTCACACTTTTTATCATAGTTTGTTGAGTTTTTGTATGTAAAGAAATGTTGAAGTGTGTTACGTGTGGGGGTGAGGGGGGGGAAGAGGAGGGGAAGAGGGTATATCGTGCGAGAAAGCAAACATTACTCCAAATTCACCAAAGCGATGATTAATGAACTTGACAGCTTTCCACACACACACACACAAACTTAAAATATAAGAAAAACAGATATTTTTCCAGGAAATTTAAATACAATCTGATTTTAGTTTAATAAATGAAATAATTTTAATCGAAGGAAGAGGCTCGCGGAGGAATACATGACAGTTCAATAATAACAACCACAAGATAATATTCACTAAACATCAGATTTAACCCAAATATACAATATATCAGTGACGGTGAGCAATATGTGATTTTTCTTACCATATTTAGACATTTTAACTGAATTTTTAGTAATATTTAAAAACAAAGTTAACTCACATACCGTAGATGAAATTCGATCAAAGGGAAAATAATGATAATCATAATAATAATAATAATAATAAACCAAAAAATTCTTAATAATCTCAAGGATCCAAAATTAGTATTAACAATTCATTAAGTCTAATTATTGTCCAATTAATTTCTAGTAATATTCCAAAGCGAAAATTGACTTATTAATAATACGAATTAGAATCTAATCTTTCAAAAAAATAAAAATCTTAAAAGCTACTTTCAACTCACGTAAATAATATTAGAAAATAAAACTAGGGTGAAACTACAGCTTGAAATATCCCAAGAACCAGTTTTAATTCACCAGACTTAAACGAGGAAGAAGAAACCCTAGCCGCACCACCTCTTTATAAACCTGCTGCTGCACATTCATCAAGCAAGCCTGCAGGGTGTACGATAGCTTGGGCCGTCAGCTGGCAGCAACAACATGAGGGTAATCAGCTGTTTGTTTCAGTGGCTGGTGTTTATATATGCTTGTGGGACGTGACTGACGCCATAAAGAGAAACCTCCTCATAAAGAAACATCTCTCTCTATAATAATCCGTTAGATGGAGGGTTTCACATCTAATGAACCCCCGATATAACACACACACATGATATATTCAACAAATCATGACAACTTCCGCCATTTGCGTCATGAAAAGGTTTTAACCACATGCCTACAATATATTACAGAATTATATCACATCATCAGAACTAATTTTCCTCCAATCAAAACTTTACATTAAATCCTCATAAAGAATAATATATCAAACCTAATTATACCATGACTTGACATAACTGAGGCCTAGCGTGAAGTGTCATAGAGTGAGCGCTTCAATACACGCGACTGACACCAGAGACACCAAAATAGATAGGAATTATTAGTATAAAAATATTACGTGTGAAGTTTATTTTTAATGTGGACGAGGGACCATAAGTTACTAAGTGGGAATTAATGCTCCACGGGTAAATGAACGCTTGGTGTGTGGAAATCATTCATTCACAGACAAACACGCGGATGGATAACCTTGGTCATTTCCACACCAAATTACGCATCGCTAACGTAGTACACTCCTAACATGGAGAAAAGTTCAAATTTTAGTCGCTGGTAGAAAGTTGCACTGGGTTGGTGTGTCTCCTATGACAGACACCTGACTCCATGACTGTCAGTGTTCGCTACACCAATTTACTACTTTCTAACGTATTCTGAAGAGCTGGCAACTGTATATAAATGATGTTAAATGTATTTGTACAACATAACTGTATTTTGTGGAGCTGAGGATTGTGTATGATGTATCTAATGCATAACTATGTATAAATTTGAAATGATTGTAGGTGATGTATAATGTACAGTATATATGTATATTTGAGCTATGTTTAGATCGTGCTAAGTGTATTGTATGTATGCTTGATAAATATATGGATATAGTCATTGATGCTAAAACACTGAATAAGGGACGTCCATTGTATAAATACCTAATGACACACACACACACACACCATGACATCATCCGCAAATTCGGTGAGAAGCTTCTGCACCATCCCCGAAACCGGCTCCTGCTTCCACTCGAGATCCCTCGTCCGAGAATTGCTGTTTGGCACCACAACCGCATCCAGCCAATACGAGCACGTACTGATAACTATAAGAACAGCCCAGTCCCAACTATTGTAAAAATTATCAACAACTCGTAATCAACCAGTGTGTTCACTCCCAGCCAATCTTACTTTTGCATTGTTACTACTGTATGTTGAAGTGCCCTGTAGTATAACCTTCTCCCCACCTTGTTATTATATATCATATTTGTATCACTTATGTTACTTGTGAATTATTTGTAAATCCAGTGACCCATTCCCCAATGATGCAACTGTATATTTCCAACGTTTTGGCTGCCATGTTCTATCAACAAACGGTTAATTATTATTATTACACACACACACTCCATTTCGTCACAGACACATTTCCTCCCTCCCTCTCGTCACGAGATGCGCCACCAACAGGCCTAGTGACAACGACGTGCGTAACACAGTGGGCGACGCAGCCCTGGGCAACGTCGTCACCCGTCACACACTGCCACCAACAACAATTTACTTGATCATGCCAACGCCCTCAAGTAACCTAGCCCATGTCTGTTTGTTTGTTTGTTTGCGTGCTCTGTTTGTAAAGTTTTATTCCTTGGTAAATCTGTTTATGAATAGTATTTATTATTAGTAGTAGTAGTAGTATTAGCAATATTATTTTATTATTTCTAGCATTACTATTATCAACAGCGTTCAGCCTTTTAATTAAAATTTATAAGCACATGGAATCGAATACCCCGAATTTCTAAACAAGAAACAAAAGCCGGTCTACCCTCCCCTCCCCCACCCTCTCCAAGAATGGGATCAGGTCCTCTTAATAAACCGGATCCCACAAAGTTATACAATCCACCTACGGTTTCTCTTTTAATCGGTCTGGAGTCTATAAATTGGCGGGAAATGTTATGTCATTTGGTCATGGCGTTGGGTTCCCTAGTTGTGTATTTCTCAATGTATGTCAATAAATAACAAATAGAAAGTCTCTAAAGGTTATTATTATTTACTGTAATCATCATAGTGTTATTATCTATATTATTACCACGTAGTACTATTATTATTATTATTATTATTGATCTTATAACTAAACTAACAAAGCGAGTACCTCCCTCGTCGTAAAACCGATTATCCATTCCCTTATTTAGACGTGCACTTTCTCCAGGAGATGTCACAGCTACGACCTTTATTAAAAAAAATAAAAACACTACGGAAAAACAACTTCTATTCTCATGGGACCATTTTTTTATCGTACCTCAGCCACCTGCTCTCACTCCACCCCTGGTTGAGAAGGTCGTCGGTTAAGGTAGTGTTATAGTTTATAAATAAGACTCATTATATAAAGTTTTTGTTTATATAGCTAATAATTTATCTATCTATCTTTTTACGCAAATATCTATTATTTATAAATAGTTAATACGCGAACAGATACACAAATAAATAAATCAAAATGCATCAACAAACACCGAAAACGAATGAAGGAAATGTATAAATAATGAATATACTAATAAATGTATAAACGAACTAAACATACAAACCTTAAAATAAAAACAAAAGAAATGAGAAAATATAAACGGGTGAATCAATGAGAGAATGAATGAACAGACAAACAAACACTCACCAGCAGCAACGTAGCCAGAATAGTAGTCAGCCTCATGGTGTGTACAGTACTTGATGCTGGGGAGAGAAAATGTCCCTTATAAGTCTTATCGATAAACATTCTTATAAGTCTTAAGATAAATATGAACATTCAAGATATACAGAAGTGTACCCTAAAGAATTATAGAAAATGAATTACAGAATATACAAAATATAACAATGCATAACTTAATAACTGTAGAAGATGAATTACAAAAAGTACAAAATTTTGAATAAGTATCGTAAAAAATCTTAAATAAAAAAAAATCGAAAAATAGTTACATAAAATAATATATAAAATACTGTAATATGTAACCAAGTTTTCTTTTTAATACTGAAACTAAATAACAAATTACAAACTAAACTATAATTGTGTACCTTGTAAACTCGTCAGACACACCTACAAACACACATTAATATTTTTTTTTAAACGACTTATCTCAAAATACAGGTTGACTGAATCCGATTAAATTTAGCGGTTGATTTTTTGTATTCGATAAAAATAAACTGGATTAATTTCGGGATAATTTAAAGATCATAGACACATTTACTATAAGAAACGTTACTATTCTCTGATTGGTCGAAAAGCATAAGATACGTTACTGTTCTCTGATTGGCTGAAAATCGCGGATATCTGTTTCCTATTGGCCAAGAGAAACTCAGTTATAGAGGAGGTCTCTTGGGGATCTATTTCTATAACAACTTTCTTAATAATTCCAACGAAGCGATTATAGAATAATTATAACGGTGATTTCCTCTCTTAATTGACCGTAAATTACGTTGATGACTAATTATATGATATTGGGGACGATCATTATTCCTAAGGAGGTCGTTTGTGTCAATTATAACGAGATGTCTTGTGTGTTATTGGACAAGTTGGGAAAAAATTACTGATGTGAAAGTTTCAATAATATGTGAAATGTGTTGTTGTTTAAAGTGTGTACTGTATGTGTGTCATGCCGCTGTGGTCATGTACTGTGCCTCCTCGACACTAGGAGAGAGAGAGAGAGAGAGAGAGAGAGAGAGAGAGAGAGAGCAAAATTGAAACGCGATCATAAATAAAATATATCAACACCACTTTACTAACTCTACCGTCACATTTCCCCCTTTACTGACTGACCCTACTGATACTTTCCCCCGCGAGGAAGATTTTATTTTTTCCAGTACGGTTTATTATAGCCAGTAATTAAATCTTGTGTTCATCTTTTTTTTTTTTTTGTATTTACGGTAGAGACGAGTGACAGTCGGGGGCACCAGCTGTTGTTTCCTGGCGTTTGAGTGTTTGTGAACGAGATCAACAGACGGCGGTGGTGTAGGTGAATTAAAACCTCTGAAATTGGGAGTCAGATCCGAATTTTCACAATAAAAAATAGGTTTGGTTAAGTTAAGTTACACTGTGATTGTTTTTGGTTAGGTTAAAGTGTGTTTGATTTAGTTAGGCTAAGTTTAAGAAAAATTTGGAGAGGTTAGGTTACGTTGGGTACGAGTAGGTTAGGTTAAGTTGATGTGATTAAGGTAGAGTTAGGTAAGGTTAGGTTAAGATGAGCTATGTTAAGCAAGGGTTGAATTAGGCCAAGGTAGGTCAGGTTAGGATTGGTTAGGTTAGGTTAGGTTAGATTAGGTCACTTCAGGCTAAGTTTGGCTAGGTTAGGTTGCATTATGTTAGGAGAGTTAAAGTAGGTCGGGTTAGATTTAGCTTGGGTAGGTTGCATTATCATACTGAATTAAACAGGGTTGAATTAGGTCAGGTCAGGTCACCTTACGTATCCGGGTAGATAAGGTTATGTCAAATTAGGTCAGATCGTCAGCTTCCAGATCCGGGCAGATTAAGTTAGGTGAGATTAGTTCAGGTTAGATTAGGCCAATTTCCGATCACGGTAGGTTAGGTTAAATCAGGTTAGGTTAGATTAGGCCAACTTCCGGGTAGGTTAGGGCAGGGCGAGAAACTAGGCAGGTCTCTACACCCGTTGCCTGTGTTCACCCGGCAGCGAGTAGGAACCTGGTTGTACGACGGCTGTTGTGGGTCGCATCCTGTGGAATGGTGTAATGCAATAACATCTGAGGAACAACTCGCAAAGTTTAAGTTAGATTAGGTCAGGTCAAGTTAGATTAGGTCAGAAAAGGCTAGATTAGGCCAACTTCCGGATACGGATAGAATCGGTTAGGTCAGATAAGCTCAGGTTAGATCAGATCAACTTCCGGATCCGGGTAGATTATGTTAGGTCAAGTCAGGTTAGGTCAGAATAGATTAGGCCACCTTCCAGGCCTTGGTAGGTTAGGTTAGGTTAGGTTAGGTTAGGTTAGGTCAAGTCAGGTTAAATCAGATTAACTTCCGGATCTGGGTAGATTAGGTCAGGTCAGATAAGGTCAGGTCAGGTTAGACCACCTTCCGGATCTAGTTCTAGTAGTGAACAACCTATACCAGTGAGAGTGCTGATTTTTTTTGCCCTACAATCAACTAAAACGAACAACCACTTATTTTTTTTCTCGCCACTTTCTCTTGGGGTAAACTATTGTAGTCAACTCTCGCTGCTGCTGCCCCACATGTTGACCAGGTGGACGGTGCCTAAACTAATGATACACCTGAGTTATAGGTAAGGGTGTGGACCTGTTAAGTCATAGATTTACAGCTACTACTTCTATTTACTAACCACCACCACCACTAGTACTACTACTACTACAGCAACTACTACTACGACGGCGACTACTATTACTACGGCAACTACTACTATTACGGCAACTACTACTACTACGGCAACTACTACTACTACGGCGACTACTACTACGGCGACTATTGCTACTGCGGCAACTACTACCGAGGCAACTAATAATACTACTAGTGCGACAACTACCACTGCGGCAACTACTACTACTACTTCTCCTACTGCTACTCCTACTACTAATACTAATACTAATAAAATAACAATAAAGTGTAATTAAAAAGAACAGATTAAAAACAGACCAGTAGAACCTCAGCAAAACGAGAGCAGAATTACAACCCAACTTATATCAACCTAACCTAACCCAACCTAACCCAGCCTAACGCAACTTAAATTAACCCCAACCAAACCCAACCAAACCCAAACCAAAGGCCAACCTAAACCCAACCACAACTAAGCAATAACACACGTATCAATCACGTATCCCGACAAGACCAACTCACTTAATGAAAGCAATTTAATGGTTAGATCACATTCCCACTGAGAGCTGGGACGAGGTGAGAATATCTGACGTGTGGGTGTGGTTAGATGACGTGTCGGTGTGGTTAAGTGACGTGTGGGTGTGGTTAGTTGACGTGTCGGTGTGGTTAAGTGACGTGTGGGTGTGGTTAGTTGAATGACGTGTGGGTGTGGTTAGTTGACGTGGGGTGTGGTTAAGGACGTGTGGGGGTGGTCAGATGACGTGTGGTGTGGTTAGATGACGTGGGGTGTGGTTAGATGACGTGGGGGGTGTGGTTAGATGATGTGCGGGTGTGGTTAGATGATGTGCGGTGTGGTTAAATGAAGTGTTAGTGTGGTTAATGACGTGTGCGTTAGTTGACGTGTTCGTATAGATAGTTGACGTACGTATAGATAGTTGACGTGCGTATAGAGTTGATGTGTACGTGCGTATAGATAGTTGACGTGTGACGTGTGCGTATAGAGTTGACGTGTGCGTATAGATAGTTGACGTACGTATAGATAGTTGACGTGCGTATAGATAGCGTATAGATAGTTGACGTGTGCGTATAGATAGTTGGACGTGTGTATAGATAGTTGACGTGTGCGTATAGAGTTGACGTGTGCGTATAGATAGTTGACGTGTGCGTATAGATAGTTGACGTGTACGTATAGATAGTTGACGTGTGCGTATAGATAGTTGACGTGTACGTATAGATAGTTGACGTGCGTGTATACATGACGTGTGTGTGTAAGTAGATAACACAGGTGATTATCTAGGTATCCGTGTGTGTGTGTGTTAAAGTACAGCATAGACATTCACCCTCAGTCTCTCATGCTCACACCACTACCTCACCCCTCCCCTCACACCACTACCTCACCCTCACCCTCCTCACCTTCTCTCTTCCCACTGCCCCCCCTCACACCACTACTCTCACCCTCCCCCTCACACCACTACCTCACTGCTCCCTCACACCCTCCACACCCCCCTCACCTTCTCTCAGATACACATACACATAACACCTAGATATGGCCTACAAGAGATCGGGATTCCTAACGATCTAGAAAGCAAGAATAATTAATTGGTTAGATTAGTTTAGGTTGGTTAGATTAAGTTAGGTTGGTTAGATTAAGTTAGGTTGGTTAGATTAGGTTAGGTTGGTTAGATTAGATTAGATTGATTAGATTAGGTTAGGTTGGTTAGATTAGATTAGGTTAGTTTGGTTAGATTAGGTTAGGTCAGGTTGGTTAGGTTAAGGTTAAGTTAGTTTGGTTAGGTTAGCTTCTAATTCGTCCCTAGCCCAATGTTGACACTTGCAGATGATGTCACTAGGTAGAAGCACTTGCAGATGACGTCACACGGTAGAATCACTTGCAGATGACGTCACAAGTCCTATAGTTCACGATAAAACCCGCATTTGGTTCACTATACTTAAGTTGTTTCTCATTTGTTTTAGTATCTGGTCGAGCCAAAGACACTGAGAAGAGGGTAATGTGTTGAGTATATCTGGCTGCTGCTGATTCGACATCCGGCCGTAATGACACTATATTCATTATAATCTCATCAAACAGTCTTTGTACGCCAAATACATTCATTATGTTATATTTTACCAGCATTATATTTGTTCATCCTTCAATTAGTGCATGTTTAGTGTTTTTTTTCATTATACCATCAAGATACAATGTTCCACTCATTGTACAAATCAATATATACTGTTCCATCCTCATTGTACACCTTCTCAATATTCGCGTGCTCCTTTTTGGTCTTACTGTTCATGCACCACTGTAATTTCATTGTATGTTCATTGTACACCCTTGAACAGCCACCTGTACAGAGGAAATAACCCCCAGGTGTACAGTATATTGGTGGTGAGGTATAATGATTCCCAGAGAAGTTAGGCGCCAACCTAACCTACCCTAACCTGACATGACTAGACTTAACCTAACCCAACTCGACTAAACCTAACTTACCTAACGTGACTTGACCTAACTTAACCTGACCTAACCTTTAAGACAAGAACATAAGAATGGAGGAAACTACAGCGGGCCTATTGGGCAGTCCTATTTACACCCAACCCCTATCGCTCATATCTCCATCCAACTTATGTTTGAAGCTATCCACCGTATTCGAGTTAATGATGATGTTTGGTAACTTGTTCCACTCGTCCACTACTCTATTTCCAAACCAATGTTTACCTATTTCGCGCCTAAATCTAAATTTGTCTATCTTAAAACCATTGTTACGAGTTCGCTCCTGGTTGGATAGTTTGAGTACCTTTGTAATGTCCCCTTTGTTTAGCCCTGCCTTCCACTTATACACCTCTATCAGGTCGCCCCTCGCTCTACGTCTCTCGAGGGAGTGCAAATCTCTATACTCAAGGTTCCTAATGCCCGGGATTAGTCTTGTCATTCTCCTCTGAATTCTTTCTAGAAATTCTACATCCATTCTGTAGTACGGTGACCATAACTGAACTGCGTAATCCAAGTGAGGTAAACGGCAACAAGTCCAATGGTTAACTTAGATTGGAACCAAGTCTACCAATCACCTACAATGGTACTGTAATACAATGGTGGTGTACAGTGCAGATGTATAAAGGAAATTAGTGATGTGTTACAATAAAATAACTTTTGTGTATATTGTAATTTTTCCCATAAGAAATTGTTAACAGTTGATCACATTTCATTAAAAATATTAACACAAATTTTCAACATAACTAGCTGGTATTTTAATTATGAACGTATAATACGATTGAGAGGGTGTGAGAGAGCAATTCAGGAACTCTAATAATTCCAATTTAAAAAATATATACTGTCTCTCTTTCACTTTTGTCAAATGTTAATTTTCCGATCTTAACTGGTAACAAATAATATCACACACACATGAAAGGCAAAGAAAACGGTACAACATACACAGGTGAATTATAACTTCTTAACACATAGTCACCTCAAACAAACAAAAAACTAACCAATGAAGAGCGGAATTACGACAACCTCTTTGCGACACGTCCACTGTACGACTAGCCAGACGGCAACTTGACGCGAGCAGCATAAGGGCCAACAGTAGTGCCGGCAACTGCGCATGCGTGAGAAAGCTTTGGCCCCCACCCTCTACATTCTTATTTACTATTTCCCTAATTATTCATTGTTTCCATTCGACAAATAAATGTATATGTTAGGTTCGAATATTATAAAGGTAAAAGCATTATATGATTGAGACGTGAACATAGGGAAAGATATTCGGGTTAACAGCGGCTAACTTTCCCCCTGGGGTCATGAACACTGTCGACTCAGGCACAAGACCCGTTCCTGGCTTTCTCCTGCCTGCCCTAGTACACTCCCTGTCTGCCTGCCCTGGTACACTCCCTGCCCCAGTACACTCCCTGCCCCAGTACACTCCCTACCCTAGTACACTCCCTACCCTAGTACACTCCCTACCCTAGTACACTCCCTACCCCAGTACACTCCCTACCCTAGTACACTCCCTACCCTAGTACACTCCCTACCCTAGTACACTCCCTACCCCAGTACACTCCCTACCCTAGTACACTCCCTACCCTAGTACACTCCCTACCCTAGTACACTCCCTGCCCCAGTACACTCCCTACCCTAGTACATTATCTAGAAGACAAAGTAGCGTTACTGTTTACTTAATAACATTGTACCTCCCACTAACACTATGTTAACCTCACAGTAAGCCAGGAATGAATGAATCTTTCACTGCCATTCAACCAAATCTTATTCACTTACTCTGATGAAGGAACATAAATTATATATTATGAATGAAAAAAAAAAGTTATATTACAATGATAAGGACGAATAGTTGATAGAAAATAAAGTTATACTATATTTTGGGTGCTTTTTTTTGTCTGTCTTCTGATTGGTCCACTGCCAGAGAGAAAGTTTGTTGATTGGTTAATTGGACAACGTCGATATGTTAGTTACGACACTCCGAGTGATAGTAACACTGCCATAAGCCTCAGAGATGAAAGGTAAATGAAGAAGAACAAGAACAACAACAAGAAAAAGAGGAAAAGAGAACAAGAAGAAAAAGAGGAACAAAGAAGAAAAAGAACAAGAACAAAAATAGGAATAGAGAACAGGAAGAAAAAGAGGAATAAAGAAGAATAAGAACAAGAAGAACAAGATCAAAAACAAAAGAGGAATAGAGAACAGGAAGAAGAAAAAGAAGAATAAAGAAGAACAAGAAGAACAAGATCAAAAACAGAAGAGGAATAGAGAACAGGAAGAAGAAAAAGAGGAATAAAGAAGAACAAGATGGACTAATTATACCTCAGCACTCAGCGAGAACGAGGTAGTCGAACCATCATAATAATTACTATAGTTAATGACTGATTTCCCGCCAAATGACTGTCATAATCCTTCCAGCTGATGTAACTTGTTTTGTTTAGGGTGTCCACGTGTCACCCAACCAAACATAAACCAAACCTAACATAAACCCAACCTAAAGTAAACCCAACCTAACATAAACCCAACCTAACATAAAGCCAACCTAACGTAAACCCAACCTAACATAAACCTAACCTAACATAAAGCCAACCTAACATAAACCCAACCTACAGTAAACCCAACCTAACCATAAACCAAACCTAACATAAACCCAACCTAAAGTAAACCCAACCTAACATAAACCAAACCTAACATAAACCCAACCTACAGTAAACCCAACCTAACATAAACCCAACCTAACATAAAGCCAACCTAACGTAAACCCAACCTAACATAAACCTAACATAAACCTAACCTAACCAAACCTAACATAAACCCAACCTAACCTAACAAACCCGGTGAACGTTGTCATGGCCGGGTGAATGTTGTCATGGACCGGTGAATGTTGTCATGGCCCGGTGAATGTTGTCATGGCCCGGTGAATGTTGTCATGGCCCGGTGAATGTTGTCATGGCCGGGTGAATGTTGTCATGGACCGGTGAATGTTGTCATGGCCCGGTGAATGTTGTCATGGCCCGGTGAATGTTGTCATGGCCCGGTGAATGTTGTCATGGACCCATGAATGTTGTCATGGACCGGTGAATGTTGTCATGGACCGGTGAATGTTGCTCACCCATGAATGTTGTCAGTGGACCGGTGAATGTTCTCACCGCGTGTGTCTATATAAGCTGCAGAAGATTTTCCTCATGTAATGTACGTGTGGCGAGCTGAGGGTGGTGCTATAAGAGTACAGTGACGGCCTGCACTCCCCCACGGCAGGCAGACACACACACACCACACCAGGGACTACATTACCTATCTGCAGCCCTGGGATTAAAATGTGGAATACCTGAGTTTTTATTTAAACCCCTGTGCCTTCCGTTTTCTTCCTATGTTTTATTTATTTTTTTTTTCTCTTTCTGTAACCTATTTCCTCTTTCTTACTTTATTTCCCTCCTTCGTCTTCTTCTTCTTCTTCACTTTTAATTATTCTCCTCACTGTTTATTCCTCCTCCCTCCTTCCCCAAAAAAAAAGAATTCCTCTCCATCGTTACGCTACTTCTAACCTCCTCTCCCCTCTATTAACCACCACCAACTTCACTGAGATGAGTCTACGGTCTCAGTTAACGCTCCGAGTATCATCTGCTGTGTGGTAAAGACTCCCATATAACATAAAGAATGACCCCACCACACATACACACAGATAAGTGACTCATTATATAAATCATTCAGGTAAAAGTGTAATTACTGCATCTGACACACTATATACGGGGTGATATAGGGTTTATTTGTCAACAGGTGATAGTTCTAAGGGCATCATTTAACACAAACCTGAACCAACAAAGATATAATGATGTTCTGTGTTGTTGTATCCTTGTGTGGGTAATTTTAGTTCTGTTGTGTGTGTATAGATCTCTCTTTTGTTTTAGTGAAACTCGCCATCCATCAAGACAAACTACTTGCCCTCACGTTCACCTGTACATCAAGCAGCCAACACGTCATATATATCACGTGTCATCGCCTGCAGGTAAACACACATCTTTATTGCAACCACCTCCGCTACCTGCCACCATCAACACCACATACATCACCTCCAACCACGCAATCCTCACCAGAACACTGTGTCGTTGACCTGTGTTGTAGGAAGTAGTGTTGTCAGGCTCGTAGTGATGACGATGGCGACCTGTGGTGTAATGGTCAGCATGCTCGCCTCGCAAGCGAGTGGACCAAGGTTCGATCCCCGGGTAGGGTTAAACTATGGGTAAGTATCTTTACGCTATTTGCCTCTCTACTCAGCGGCGGATCGTGTTCTGGGGAAATGGTTAGCCAGAGCTGTTGGCGAGTTGCCCGGTCTTCTCGAAGTTTCTTGACACTGGGTCATGCAACTCATTAACTTAGGGTGTGGTTGTTGTATTAGCGAAAGCTTCTACACCTTAAACAAATTCGCGCCGAGGTGACGCCTCCCACCCCGACTCACCCAGCCAACTTAACAGGACAGATAGAAACGGATATTAGACACCCTATGTGCACCCTTAACCATTGTAGCGAGAGCCTCATGAACCATAACTCTCCCCCACGTCTGAACATTAACTCCAAACAGCGGCCCTAACACCCACAACAGTACTCTACTGTGTTTATATGTCAGCGATGTTTGTATAGCAAGTGAAGTATGTATACCAAGTGATGCATTTATAGCAATTAGACCTAAACCTTTCATTCCTCTCACCTGAAGTCCATGTTCGTTTCCTTATGTAGTTTCATGAGTATACAGTAGTTCATTCAGTTTGTGTCAACACATAAATTTAGGCGAATGAATTGATTACTGTTGTACAGGTGCTGCCATCTTGAGTTCATCTCTTATACTTCCCTCCCCAGAAGAAGAGGAAAGGAAGGAAGGAAAAAGGAAGAAAAGAAAAAGAAAGAAGGAAGAGGAGGAAAAAATTAAGAAAAATGAAGAAAGAAGAAGAAAAGAAGAGGAAGAAAGAAGAAATTAAGAAGAAGAAAGAAGACGCACCACAAACATAACACACAATCACTCACGAGTTCTGACAGCGAGACAAAAAGTATGACCAACCAAAAATATATTCAGTGTGGTAAAAGTTTTTCACACACCGAGATGACGAATAAGTGGCAAGAAAATACGTCTCTCTGCCCCGTCATGCATGTCTGTTAGTATGTGTATTTTTGTATCTGTCTGTCTGTCTGTGTGTATGTATGTTTGTATATTTTGTCTATTTGTCTCACTAACTTTAATATTTCTCATTTTATCTTTATTGTTTTGAGAGGGAATTTATTGTTATTTACAGATGGAAAGCTATAGGTTATATCTACCGAAAATACGAGTTGAAAAATATCAATAGCCAACTCTCAGCGCGCGCACGCACGCACGCACACACACACCATCTCAAAATACAATCGTACTATTACTAATCAAACGAGTCATTAATGAAACAATTTAACACGACCATTATGATATATTCATCTCTATCACAATTAGAACAGGCGGTGGTGGAGCGACCCTTGCAGGGAGGAGTGGTGGAGGGAAAGTGGCCACACGTTCAGATTGCACCCCTCTAACTCATTTTTCTATGACTGCCATTTATATACAATACTGTAAAGTGAAGTGATAACAACCTCAGTGTCAAGACCTGACAACTATTCAGAATAGCCAAATTGTACTCCAAGCTTTGCCAATAATGTTAAACTAAAAACAAAAAACAAGGCCATGTACTTTGCAAGTCTGTGTTTACTGCAGACGTCACATGAACCACTGCCATCAAGTGACGTAAGACCTCAAGACTGCACAGCTCACAGGAGGGGATGACAAGAAATCCTGGCCAACGGAAGCATTTGGTCAACGTCACGAGGGTCGAAATAAAGCTAGCTGATATTTTACAGTATGGCGTAATTAACATTTAATACTGCTGATCATCTTGCAGATTTAGTCAAATGTATTTTTACCGACTCATATTCTACTAAGAGACACTCTTAAAAGGACAAAGGTATAAAAAATATAAAGAAAAATATAAAGGTTATAGGGAATTACAGTAAATATGGCCTTCTCGAACAGATTCTGATACATTCAGGAGCCAGTACATTCCCAGTACTTGCTAACAGTGCGTAACAGAGACGTGACCGACCAACCTAGTTCTACAAGTCTGTGGCAAAAGAAATAAAGAGTAGGCCTTTGGAATTTGCCAATAATATATGGCAAAAACCAATCTGAGGATGCAACTGGTGAAAAAATAAAGCAACATGTATTGGAACACAAAATTCCACTATCACATTTAATCGGATTTGCATCAGATGGTGCCAGCAACATCTTGGTTCCAATAATTCAGTTGTCAGCCGTTTAATGACAGAGGTGCCGGACATCACCATCCTAAGATGTACGGGGACCGAGAAGCAAATTCCTCCCCAGTCGTTGTAAATAGCGTATACTGTATGAATATTTTCCCCACGGTGCTAAACGTAACTCGAATTTACACAATTTCAGGAATTCTACCAAACAACGCCAAATTTACTGATAATCACATGGCTTTTGAGAGGTTAAGGAAGCCTCTAAAACTGTACTTCATGAATAAGCCTGAGGAGGAACGCCTCCAAACAAGTGTATTGTTGGAAGTTTAAATGACCCATCCCTGTTACTAAACTTCAAATTTTAAATTAAATTTTATCGAAATTCAGCACTCTAAACCAGGTGCTTCTACAGTGTACGGTCTACAAAATAGGTTAAGTTGGGTTAGGTTAGGTTAAAAATATCTTTGTAACCGCACGCAGTAGTAGCACCCTAAACTAGCTCCTCCAAAATAAAGAATTCACTATTACCAGCGAAATGACGATGTTTAAGATCAGTCTAATCAGTATGGGTAACAGAAATAAAGTAAATAAGAATGTAATAATATTAACATTCTCAAACATTAAAATCATTTACAAGGTTTAACAATTATGTGAAATGATACATAATAAATGGGATTAGGTAAGGAATTCTCGGCTAAGTAGTCATTTAATAAAAGGTAAGGACATACTTCAGTATGGATGTAATATGAATTTTCTTTTATAACGTTGACTTCCTTTTGAATAAAGCTAACGAGAGCACTAGGCTGTTTAAAGGACCCTGTACGTCGGCCATCCCAGTGTGACCTGGTGAAATATAACCTTCAAAACAAACTTCACAAACACCAGTGAATAATAATTTCCATATTCTATCCCAAGTAACGCTCGAGGTATCTACACTATTAAATGCAAATACTTAAGCCCTAAATGAAACTCAAAATGTTCGAAATGATCCCATTACATAATTTACCTTGGCAATAGGAGAAAGTCGGCCGTGGCGACGATACCTTTACGCTTCCCATCAAAAATTTCTATTGAACAATGTTTAACTTGAAAGAACCAGCCCGATAACCCGTTGACAATTACCACATTGGAAATATGCATCACTAAAACTTTCTGTTGTTCTCGGTAAATGTCAATGACTCCATATATTTACGTATGTATTGCACTGTATGATTTTTACTCAAATTCTGATAAAATCAAGATTCCAGTAAAGGTCAAGAAGTACCCCGCCGTCTAACAACAATGTTAAGGTAACAACCATGAACCGTTACTAATTCTAGGATTTCATTTATATATCCACATGCTAAATTTAGTTAATGGCCATCTTAATAGCAGTATTATCTGTGCCAGCCATTGCATTCACAATTTCTGGACACAGAGGGGAGCATACTTCTCCGTCTCCCACTCCCTGGACCTCAAAGTACAACACTGCATTTTTTATCAACGTACCTGTAATGCCTCCACTCAACTGCTAATAATCACAACGTAGTCTTGGAAGCCCTTACGGCGCCACAAACAGGAAGTAATCCACAAAACGAAAAACCCGAAAATAGCCAAATACTGTATCAGCAGAAACACCGTCTCCCCCACCAGTACCCTAATGATCACTGGACTGGCGACGGAGAGTACTGACTGTCGAACTCTTGAAGTGATTCGTTTCCTTAATTCATTGGTTCGCTTTACTGATTCACATTTACTGAATGGATGGCAGAACGAACATACACGATTCGATGTCATCTATAATCTCAATCATTTTCTCGAATTAATTCTAACCATTATTAGCTAAAATAAAATTGATAACGAAAATTCATCATGAGATGCGAAGCTTCGTTCGCTACCCCGCTATTACGACACTAAACTAGTCCACAACCAAACAAGTAGTAGTTTTAACATCTTCAAAGTCCATACTTGAATAAAGATATATACGCTTTTTTATTTCTGAAAACATTACAGGTACAGTTCAGGGGAACGAGGAACTTGGGGTTTTCCTATACATCACCCAGGCTGTATACGGTTGCCTGCACAAGGGGCGGATCCAGGAATAACAAATACTTTTTCTTTAATGCAGTATTGTATTCAGACGTTTTTGTAAAGTAAAATGTAATTCTAGACGTGCAGGCTTCAAAATGGTCAGATATAATATAAATCTAGGAGGCTTCAGCATCTCCCCCAACAGCACAAAAAAATCCCTGGCTGGGATTTGGGGATTTCTATTTTTATTGTTATTTATTTTTTTAGGAGGGGGGAGGTGGTGTACCAGATTTATATTATATCTGACCATTTTGAAGCCAATGTGCACTTGATATTTGGAGATATTTTAAGTCAATAGTGTCTGAATACAATACTGCATTAAAGAAATGGTATTGGAATTTTCTGATGAAAAGGGTGGGGGGGGGGTCTGGACCCCCAGGACCACCCCTGACTGTATCCATGACGCAGATGACTTAAGTGGAGGCCTTTAAGAAACAAGTGAAGACCTTTCTCTTTTTTGAAAGTTTATGATCCTGAACAGTGTACAGTGATGGAGAATCACAGGGTTTAGTTAGTATTAAAACTTTAGGGTATATTATTGGTAGAAGTTCAACTGTCACTTTTTGTGATGTTTTATTGTACAGTAGTACAGTATTTCTTTTAATCTTCAAGTCTTTCACTTTGTAGTGTTTCGAGCACTAGTGAATTCTTTATAAGAACTGGCACTTTTGAGAAACAAAAGACCAGCTATTATTATTATTAATACCGTACAGTATTATTATTATTATTAAAAAAACTTACCTAACTTTAAATACCGGTAGCTTTCCTTATTTCACTTCAAGTTGTTCAAAAAGGAAATATATTCCTCCTTAAACTCACAAAATCCTAACCTAACCTAATGCACCTTAACCTAACCTAAGATAAACTCTAACCTACCCTTAAATATCTTACCAAATGTCAACTGCATCTCTTGCCAGTTGACAGAGATTATTGACCCATTGCACATGACATCATGCATCACTTGATTTTATGATCAGTGCCATTTGGGAGAACACTACATAGCTTAACATTACTCAGTGAAACTGCAGTTTTGGTAGCAATGGGGAAATTTTGTGCGGTAACGATGTGAAAAGTTGCGAGCCATAATTCATAACAGCCAATGTGAAGTGCTCATTTTGTTACTGGTAATAATTTCATGTACTGTACTTTATAAAGTTCTGGCCCAAGACACACATGGGAAGGTGTTATCCATTCTGGCCCAAGACACAGGTTCCTCCTGTACTAACACTGGACAATAAAAGTCATAACAAAGTAACAAATGAAGGGACCAACTGCCTGAATAACTAGGAAGCTAATAAATTGTGAAATAATAAATTAAATCCTAATCAATGTAAGTACCGTCCTTATGTTCGAGGATTGACGACCACAGAAGTCCACTCTAAATGTTTTTTAACTGTTTTTTACCAATCCTCCAAGAGTTTGCATATCTTTGAGGGCATAGTTTTTAATTGTATTCATCCATCCCAATCTCTGTCTTCCCTGGCCCTCAACTTTTACCTTATTTACCTAATAGCCATCCACTAGAGGTGGCCATGCCAAGAGAATGAGGCCAGTGGCCCGTGTAGGATCCCTCCATTGTTCTTGATAATTTTGTCAAGGGCAAATTGAAGCCCAGTATTGTACTGTTCTTGATGTCACAGCTTGGGCTGGTAGACCATTCCATAGGTCTTTAAATCTCCTGTATATTACCTATTGGTGGAAATAGCACGATGGTGTAAGTGTAACACACTTAGAAGAAATTAATTTCATTAGATTTTCAAGGTTATGAACAATGAGTACTACATTGAACCTTCAAAGTTTATTACTACTGGTACTGTACCATGAGGTGGAAAGTCAAGGGAAAGTGTATCTATGCAATACTTACTCAGTGGCACGAGATTAAAACATATTTTTCAGTGATAAATGATAAAGACAGACATTATCATGCTAGAATTCTTAATGGAATGCTTTCTGATCATACAAATTTTTTATACCTAACCTTTGCATTGTCAATCATTCAAGACTTTGAAAATGTAAATGCAACTTTTCAAATTTCAATCCTTTAAAAGTCTTTGAATATCTCCATTAACTGCATTACTCGCTTCTAACAAGAATCCACGAAGGAAGTTCTTCAGACTCAAACTTACTGCCTTTAGAAAAGACTGATTTTGGAGTCAAGTTTGAAAAAGAACTACGTAGTTTGTCACATTCTAAATACCTTGTTTTGTTGAATTTCTGGAAAACAGCTCAGCTGGGTTCCTGGGAATGCTGGAGTCAATAAGTGAATTTGTCGACACAATGCAAGAGTTGCCTGATCCATGGAATTTCAAGATAAATCTTTATTTTATTCACAAGGTATTAGTTTTCATTTTCCTATCCACAGCATTTACTGCACACATACTATACCCTGTAGAAATTAAGGGCTTACTGTACTTTATTAAATATATAATGAAAAAACTGTGAAAATGTATTTGATTTATGCACTGTTTACAACCACCAAAAATAAAACTTTTGACACTTACAAGCATCTTATTTGTCATTAAGAGTAAAATTAAAGTGACTAGATACTGTACCTACAACTTTTTTCATATACTGTATAATATATGTGCTAATAAAATGACAAGATGTAGAAACAACTAAAAGAAAGTATTGAAGAAAGAATAACCTCTTAGGCTAACACCATCTGAACACAGTATTACCTCCGGATATTTTAATCCTGGGGTCCCAGATTCACCAAAATTTTAGGTTGCCAAATACAGTACCCAAATCAACTTAATACTGTACTGTACAGTTGGGTCTTCATTTATGCAGTCAATTGAACCCGTGGAGTACTGCGTAAAACGAGAAACGCGTAAATGAAATAACAGAACATATGGGATTAATTAAAATAGAGACTGGGCCGACCCCCCAAACTCCACTTTTTCCGACACAACACATACCTTGTAGTCAAAATAACATCTTAAGTTTATGATGGTATGCACACACAATTAATAATTAAGAGAAATATCAATAATATCAGGTTTTTTAACACTTACGTTAGTAGAAAAGATGGCTGGGCACACGGGGATGGAAGGTTGGTTCCGAGGCAGAGGGCAGATTATTGGCCCTCACCTGTATCACTTGTATCACTATCCACCACATAGGGTTGCAGGGCCTCTTTGTCAAACCCCTCAAAGTCCATATCCTCACTATCACTATCACTGACTTGGGCCGGCTGTGGTGGGTGACAGGTGAAGAACTCGGTAATGTTTTGATGACTGGGCGACCTTGTGCCGCTTCCCGCGTAAATGACCAAGTTTACCGCATAATTAAAGCATTTCAATTCTGGCAAGGCACTGCATAATGACTAAACGCGTAAACAAAAACCGTGTAAATCCAGACTCAACTGTATTTTGTTACACCTTGCAGCCAGATTTTGTACAATATTATAAAACCAATGACAAAGATCAAATCTGATACTCTTTTTTCACCATTAATATTTATTCTCAAGTATTTATATGGAAGGAAATTAGAAACCCAAACATGAACAGCATAATATAGATATGTATATTTTTTAACAGTTGGAGCTTAAGAGATAAATTCAATGCCTTCCGACTCCTAAATTATACTTAATGTAATGAAATATCACAAATTGAATCTTCAAACTCCTCTACTCTCTTATTAATTTATTTTATGAAACAAAGCTAATGCACAAGTAAATCACAATATATGTCTGACCCCTATAAAGGCCATGAATATCTCAACTACTGTACTAATAAATGATGCTTCAAGTTTCTTCTACCTTGTTGCCAAAAAGCCATACGGTATTTAATTAGTATCTAATTTCTTGAACCAACAATTTATCCATCCTTACTGTGTCTCAATTTTTCATTACCTACCTATACTGTATATGTTTTCACGGGGGAATCTAAACATCAGGTTCCTGAAAGTTTCAACATAAATACTCCAGTCTGTCCTGCTTCCATGAGGACATCATCTGCAGTGTTGCATGGTCAAGTCAGTTCTGTGAAATGCTCTGGTAACTGTGGCCATTGTGGTAGTGCATACTGTACTAGGACTTAGTTTGTGGAGAGCCGTGCTGGCTTCCAAGTGTTATTCTTGGAAAACATTTGTGAGGTATTGTCTTATCCAAATTTTTGAATGTTGATGACTAGTTTTATCTCGTACACAATTGTAAAAAAATTTTTGATATGAAGCTGTTTGGTGTCTTAAAAATATCATGTAATTTAATAAGTAGATTCTCCCATAATATCATGTAATCTGGTTAGGCTGAACACTGTTGCTTGGGTTTAACTTCTTGGAATTCAGGAAGATGTTTTATGACTGTAAATGATATCAATAGCCTCACCATGAGTAACAATACTGTACTTACTTCAGTTAAACCCACTTATAGACTCCAACATAGAAAAAAGACAACTACCCGGAAAATTCCAGGGATGTGGGATTTTTCTGGGTTTGAGAGTCGTCTCGGTACCTAGAAATCTCTCAACCTCGGAAGAGCTCTACACCAGTTCTTCTGGCTAACGGGGATATCACTATACAGATATTTCTGAATAACACAGTACAATACTGTATATAGAAGGCACTACACTGCCATGATGTATCATCACCTTGCATCTCCAGCATGATACACCCAAACAATCTTTGTGATGGTAACATAGGTGTAATGATCAAAAATATTAAAGATAGTTCAATATGCTATATACCTCCACATCACAGAAGCCCTTATGAGAGAAAACTTGTACTCGACAACCAGTAAACTGGATAAGACCTTACACAGTACTGTACTGTATTTTGGTGAATGTTTTCCAATAAGCAATTACAGACCAGCATTTATACACAACAGCAGATTCCTAGTACAGTATTCAATACTACAATTTTAACACTTATCAGATATATTCAGCACTTTTGAATGTGTTCTGAAGTCATTAAAAATAATCAACCCTGCATGGAGTAAAAGCCATTGAAATCTAGTCTGTTGAGAAGGTCTTGTTGGCAGGATTCCATCTTGATTCGTTGTCCAACCTTCACCAACACTGAGGAAGTAAAGAGATGCAATGGAGATAATTTTCATCTATACTTAAAGAAGCAAAATATCATGAAATACAGAGGATAATGTTCTAAGGCTGGAAATACAAATATAATGGTAAAATAATCCACTTCAAATACTAAATATATTGATAAATAAATGAAGAGAATTTTACAATGTGGTATAATTTCTTAATGAAAACATTAAAGACAAGAGTAAACAAGAGCAGAACATCAAACAACAACAACTCACCATTCACAGTCATGCATATAATAAAAGCACAGATAAAGACAAAAGCTTCAGCGATTATGTTAGTAGCTCAATGCAATCCTTGTCCTACAACAGCTATCCATCACACTGTGAAGCAAGTCATCTTCAAATATGCCACATTTAATGAACAAAAACTTAATTATTAACCAGAAAAGCTGAAAATGTTAAACATATCATTGTATCTAAGGGTTGGCATTCACAGTCCTCCACTCTAAAACGGTCTCAGGCTGTTTTTACCAATCCTTTAAGGTTTTGTATTTCTCTGGGGACCCAGTTTTTAATTTCGTTCACCCATCTCAGTCTCTGCTTTCCCCTGGCCCTCCTACCCTAAACTTTGCCCATTATTTCTGTTATCCCTTCATCCCTAAAATATATTGCCATGTCTGGTTATAATTACCATACTAATTATAATCAGGCCTAAAATTAAATGTCTTTGGATACCTTATCTAATAATTCTTTCTTCCAAAAACCTTTCTCTACTACTTAGCAAAACATACTCCACAGTCTAATCTTGACACATACCCAGAGATTCCTCCACTGGTCCACCCCTCTTATATATTGTACTGTACTGTACTGTACTCCCTTTTTCTGTTCCACTACATTTAGCTTTATCTATACAGTACATATCTATGTCTAATCACAATTAAATAATTATATTATGTCCACACTTGCATACCAACCTGATATTCCATTTTTTTCACTGTGTCAGCCAATTACAGTATATGAATACCAATCTTGAACTACTGTACAGTACTTGACTGAGATAGTGTTATCTCTTTTGACCTATTCAAGCTCTCACAGGCTAATACTATGAACCACACTTTTGATACCATCATGCTCTACATTTTTCTAAACTTCATTAAACCATTTGGTTTTCTATGCTAATTAATATCTCATTACGAACCAATGCTAATTTTTTTTTTACATTATCTAATGCACCACAATTTATGTCCCTGAAGCATATTTTTCATCAAATTTGTGGCAGGAGAGCCAATACATAATCAAAATATAATCCTGAGCTTACCTAATTTCATGAAGCTCTTACAAATATTTGCCTAATTCATATCCATGAATATTTATTTTGACATCTTTCTTCTCTTCTGCTGAATTTCAATACAAAACGTCATGTTAACCTCATACACGTTTTCCATATAAAGAGGTTTGGAATAAAATGTATCCCAAGGAACAGAATTCAGTTTATGACTCTGGCTGGTAACTTTTTTAAAATCAAATGTACAGTACATGTAAAGAGTGAAGTTAGTCATTGTAATGTTGGTTTCTGTAAGGGGTAAATTATTTTCCAAGGAGGTTGTCACTCCACAATAATAAGTGGTGTGAAGCTAATCTGCAGACGATGGCAGAATTGCATATACCATAACTACTGTGTACCAGTGGTTCCATCATGTAATTTACCACTAAACTCCAGGATATTCCATGCAACATCTGTAAAGCCTCATAGATGCTGAACATCTCTACCATCATCCATACTAATACATTGTACCCGTCACATTCAAGAGTAATGCTTTGATTTAAATTTTTAGTAGTTTATGACCAATAATAATATAATAATTTGTGAAGAAGACAGATTTAAAACTTATCTATATTTTGATGTTTAATTAAATTGGTGTTAACATCCTCAAATTATTTAAAACATTTTGGCTGTGAAGGGTAATACTGTACTGTATACAGATTTCAAGCACTTTGACTGCTTTGTGCTCAAAATGCATGACTGCAGTTATCTGAGTACTAGCAAACATGTAATGAGATGAAACCATTACCTCTTGCAGTTTATCCTCCTCCTCCAGTAGTGCTTCAAGGAATTTGAAGAGTAAAAAGTTTACATAAAAAATTAACATAGTCAGCATCAAACTAAGTACAGGGTCAAATACACCCGGTAGGGATAATAATGTATTTACTTAGTTTCTGTCTTTCATTATAATACCCAGTCTCACAACAAGCTACCACAAACATTAGTAAACAGGTCAAAAAGTAGAACTACACATTAACTCACAGTAATTGCAGGCCATTACAGGTTGTAGTATTTTTTTAATGCTAATTACAAATCTCTTGTGGTAAAAATTATGAACAACAGTGATTATGAAATTCCTGCAGTAGCACTAATCATATTAGAACAGGTATTAATTATTAAATATACAGTACTCTAACTGCTGACAAGAAATTGAAGTAGTGATACATCCAGGAAATACTACAAGCAATTTTGTGAAATGGCCTCAGATGAACAATCAAAGGCTGAACCATATTGTAACCTACAGCCATTTATGTATGCTTACAAGACAAATGAGAAATTGCCTGTGTGGGATTATGCAAGATATAGAATAAAGGTTGGTCTTATTCATACCAGGGATTGTGTTCCTAGAATTGTTCAGTAAAAGTGAAATTTCCAGAGTATTAGATGAAGATAGGTTTCCAGTCCTGGTAGGACATTGCATTACAGGTCACAGCCAGTCCCCCTTTTAATGAAGATTCTTTACTGTATTAAGTTTTTGTGTATGCAGTATACTAATAGCAATTTAATAACTAAATACTGTTGATTTTATTGAATGAACATTATACACTACTCTGCCCATCAATACATGGGGAATGGCTGGCATTAGGAATTTGTAGACAAATATAGTAAATGGCCTGCCAGAAGCTTCCAATAACTGAGAAACGTTACTCAAATAATACGTTTAAAATATTTCTATCACTCCATTATCCATGGATAAATAAAGTACAGTGGTCCCTCGGTTAATGAGCACAATCCGTTCCAGCAGGTTGCTCGTTAACCGAAACCATTGTTTCAATGGGTTTTTGGGTAATTGGTTCCAGCTCACCGAAAATTGCCTAAATTCAACAAAAAAGGTAGAAAAGTACACTTACTTTGAGGTGTGTATGTAGAAGGCTCCTGGATGATGATGATGATGATGATGATGATGATGATGATGATGATGATGATGATGATTTAGAATGGGGGTGGAGGAGAAGGAAGAAGAGAAGGCATTGGGGTGGAAGAGAAGTCACCCCATGGCACCATTTCACCCATAATATTTTAGTTCTCTTGGTGTATTTCAAGATTATTTTCTTTAAATCAACACTGCACTGCATTATATATTGTCAATATGTAAAATATATTTCAAAATGACCAATAATTTGCTTGGAAACACAGAAAAAAAGCGTTTAGTTGAAGAGAGTCTCAAGCAAGATGTTACCTCCACTGAAAACAGAGAGAGACTAACGCCTGTCTGGTGTGTTAACAGGCTGGATGGCACGCCAGAAACTAGTTTCTTTACCTTCAATTATGTTCAATAATTGTTAAAATGACTAAAAAGTTAATATTAAACTTTTAAAATTATTGAATAGTATAAACTTCTTGATATTTACTAAAATAGTAAGGAATTTAAGCCCTAAAACCGATTACTGTATTGGCGGACTAATACTACAGCTGGTGGACCGCCAAATGCAAGCGAAAACATGTTGAAGTCGGCTCGTAAAAAACTCGTTAATCGAGGGATTGCTCGTTAACCGAAGTTAAGAATCTTATGGAAGGTAAATCGTTAACCGAAATCTCATTAACCGAGGCGCTCGTTAACCGAGGGACCACTGTACTTGGTATTGGACAGAATCAACATTACTCAAATATTGGGGTGCAGGACATTTAGATGTGTAGAGGTGACCAGGAACAGTATCAAGATGTAGTAAGGCTTTGAAACAAAGGTTAGAATCAAGGCAGTAGTGTTCCACCTCCACACAGAAACAGTCCAGAAACAAGTCACCAAAAAGCTGTACTGTTAAACATGCCTTTTGTTGGCCTGACAGTGAACAGGCAAAGTATGATGACTAAGACGCTTTACAGTCCAGGAATTCTGGGAATGGCACATGAGTAATGGCTTGTGCTCGTGTCACCCTTGCACCGCATGGCACATGAGATGTTTTCTCATAATATATAAGGTACAAGGAAGATGAAAAGCACAATGTGCAGCTGAGTGTGTGTTAACCTTAGCTGTGTATAAACAAAATTTGTGAGGTAAAATGTAATTCAGTACATACAAATGAAGGTAATTGGTTATTAACTAACTTATCTTAATTTCTAGGTCAAAGGTTAAGAACAATTTAGACAATGTTAAATGTAAAAATGTCATAAAAAGGCCATAATACCAATGAGTGTCTGTTCAATTCAACAGTAAACCAGTCTGGAAACAAAGAAGCCTTCAGTACAGTATACTAAAAATATTCTTTCCAAACAGTCAAATCACCAAGGGATAACATTACCCCAAAACAATAAAGCCTACCACAAGGTGAAAAAGGTACATATTCAAAACTTTCTTTAAGGTATTTTAAATATATTTCTTGAAACACAGTGCATCAACTCGCAAAAAAGAAGGTTTATGTGTTGCAAATTTAATGCATATCAGTAAAATACTGCTGAGCAAAATTACCAAATCTTAAAATGACCAGCAAAGGAAAATACCTTCCCAAAGCATTAAAATATAACTCAAGATGCCATGAAAATTGTGTTCTAAATTTAAAGAAAATTGATGAAAGCGCTGACAAAAATAATTGGCTCTAAAAACAATTACCAAAGTGTAAAATTATCTCAAACCATTGCAGCAACCCAAATGATGCGAAGACTCAGGTGTGAAATGGTTGAGACGCTGTCAAGATATTTACAGATTATACAAATATAATAACAGATGAAGAAAAAAGGTTGGTGAAAAATTCCCAGGAGCTGTAAATCTCCCACACACAATACAGCAAAATGTATGGTACCAAGATATGTATGGGCTGTCTGAAGCAGTACTGTATCAAGTTACTGTAAAAAATACTGTAATGCGTTTACAGTACATATACATACACTGATAGAAACAACTCTGGCTTCTATAACATTGCCTCTGAGGACAAATCACTTTCAACCAACCTACGAAGAGAAAAAACTAAATACTAAAGAAATTCACTGAAATACAATACAGCATTACCATATTGTTAATACCTGTACAGTAATTGTAATGTATCTACTAAGGATACTAAAACAGTATTTAATTAAGTTTACTTACATTTGTGCAGGAATACAGCATGCTTCTGAAACTCCTGGTGGGTGGTCTTGAGAGAATTAAATGCAGGGTGCTCCATCACACCAGTCTGACTGTTAGCTTGCCAAGTATGGGAGAGGTATTGAGAGCGGAAACGCAGCATCAGCGAGAATACATCCTTCACTAGCTGATGAACCACAGCACTATTCCGTGTCAGGAAACACCTGAAGTCAGGGAGGATGAATTCAATACACTACTGAATGCATTACGTACCAAAGGCATCATGAAACACAATACTGTAGCGTGCAGTACATGTTTCTTACAACAGCGGCGCTACATGTTTACTCCAACACAGGTACTTTACGTGTTTACTATAACACTAATACAGTACAGGTATCCCTCATTATCCGAATGAGTTAGGTTCCCCAAGAAGGAAATCCCAATACAGGGTATTACTGAATACTGTATATAAAAAAAAAAAAAATAAATAAATAAATAAATAAATAAATAAATGGAAACAACTCACAAACAACAAAAAAACTGCCTAACTACATACTGTAATTTAGTACCAAACTACTGTATGGGAATTGTTTAAGTAAATAAAATATATAGTACTGCACAGTTGGTACATTACCTTCTGGAAGGTTGTCAGGGCTCACCTCAGAGGGTGAGGAGGTATTTGTATTTGACTATATTTGAATTTTCCATCAGACCACATTTTGGATAAGTGAAGATTGCTTTAGGAAGTGAAAAAGAGGTGTAGAATTTTTTTTGGGGGAAGAGCATATTTTTGGATAACAAGGGATACCTGTACTACAGCACATGTTTAATAAAACAGTAGTACAGTGATATATGTTCATTACAATACCTCAGCATACTCATGATTTACCCAGAGCTCTTAACTATTATAAAATACAACCATGCATTATGTTAACAATTGTATTTTCCAGGACTTTTTTGTAGCTAAAAGCTACGGTATAATTTTTGACACAAATATAACTTTCCACTAAGTTTCCTAATCCTAAATATATCAATTAATAAGTTTTTTCATCTCTTTCTCTCATTAAAGCAGTGTTGCCCAGATTAAAATTCTTCCCTCAAGTGTCATCCATGACAAAATTGTCAGTAAAAGAATACAATTCAGTACTGTACAGTACAGTTCAGTAAAATGTTATTCTTTCCATGTCTTAATTTTTTACTTTCATACAATATCTTTACTGTTACCTTGAGATAATGGAGTTTATTAGAGAATTATGAAGGTCATACAACTCGTCCAATGATGACACCTTTTCATGTAATTTTTTTTCAAATTTGCTCCAGCTGATTTGGTGAACCTGAAAAAAGTACAGTACAGTACACAGTATTTGGCTTGGAGTAACATCCCCTCATAGAACTTTCCATACTCATATGAATAAGGAAAAGCAACACAAACATCTAATAGATTTTAGATATTAGATATTAGATTTAGATATTAGGTACTGTACTTGATAGGGAAGTGGACACATTAGAATGTTTATTACCACCTAACTCATATTTATAATAATTATCCAGGTTAGTGGTCAACAAGGTTAATACTATCACCCTCCCTTTTCAGACCTAAGAATAAATTACACAGAGTTTTAATGAAGCGTATGATAGTAAACATAAAATAATTGACTTACCTGACTAATAACATAAGCCTGTACAACTAGCAGAAACTGGTGCATTTCATGGCGATACAGACAAACTTGATGGTACTGAGGACACCTTAGGAAATTATCATTCTTGTCCTGCCGACCTATGTGGAGTAGCACAAATTTTGAGTATCAGTAAAAATGTGTCATCTTCCTAAAAATCATTATTTTACTGATAATAAAGGTGGTCTATTAATTTATCTGCTGGTGATGACATGATATGATACTGTTAGTTTCATCAGTACTTTTGACATAGAAATGTGACTGTGGTCCTCTGTACTGTGCCTGGTGATGGTGCATATTCACATGAAGTTTCAACTTTGATTTAACTTTAATTTGGTTAAAAGAAACTTAATATACTTTATTAATATGCCTGTAAAAATTAGCTTGAATATATTATATTCAAACAAATCTTTATTTATTTTTATCCAGAAAACAGGATCTGTTTCCTGAAATATTTGGTAATACATAAGTCATTGAATAATGGTGGACACTAACTTTAGTAGGTTGACCTCTTACGTTAATCTGTGACTTGGATCTTTACAATAGGAACCCACAATAAAGGTTTAATAATGACCAAATTTCAAACAAAAATGATGCAAATTACAATGAACAATTATAAAGTTTTCTAATTTGTTAACCAAAATACAAGTATTTAGGTTTTTGTTATGGTCTATGTACAATGTTGAAATTGGTTAAATTATGAGTGATGCTTACAGCAATGCTAACAAAAACACTAGTAAATGATAAAGTAATCCATAGACATCTTACCAGAAAGAGAACACAAAAACTGAAGATTCAATATAAATCAATTCCCAGACACAATACAGAAATCAACACGACGCATAAAGTAACACAAGCATTGAACTTACAAACACATGATAAGTGACGGAAGAGATCATCAGCAGCCAAAATACTATAGTGTAGAGACGCCAGGAAAGTCCACACTCGAGAGTATGAGGCCAAGGTGGTATCGTCCAAAATTAGAGTGTGGGGCCAGCGTACGTGGTACCTCAGCTCAAGGCAGTCTACAACACTTGCTGTGATGAGAGAACACAAGGACAGTTAGAAATCAATGAATACACAATAGTTCCAGTTATAAAACACAAATTATTAAATAACTTTCTATATGGTTTACTTACTCCTGCAAATGACTACTGCATTCTTGTGCAGATTCTGCTTACCGTAGATACGTAATTCAAAATAAATAAAATACAAAATCACTGGGTCTAGTATGTGCGTGGAATCTGAAGCTACAAGGTAAGTTCCACCGAAGCACTGTCCATTAACTCATCATTAGACCTTCAGTCAGAAGAGTGAAAAATAATCTGGTATAACTTCAGCAAAGAGGAGAAAGGGGGAGATAATGTCCTCATAGCTACACCTGCCTGTGGAGTTAAAATTAAATCATGGCAAACATATGATGACTCATCATCATCATGACATGGTGACCCAGCTAACTTAAATGGGAATGGTCACTATGCACAGAGTAAAACTTATTATATTATTCATCTAAATTCACTTTGCAGCAAGATTTTCACAACATACTAAAGCTGCTGCATATGTTCACTGAACAAATTTGTGGCAAAAATATATAATTCTTGAGTGACTTTCCCAGTACATTATCATGATGATAAAAAACAGCTTAATGGTACAGTAATTTTTTCCCAACTCACAGTATATTATGAACAATCTGGTGGCTCATTATATAAAATAAAAGACAGTCCCTGAGTCATGAAACAGTGCTAATGCCATAGGTTAGGTTCGGTTAAAACAGAACCCTGCTCATACAAAACAATAATATCCATTATCCCAAACATAACAAGCAAAGTACATATTGTAAATAAAGTGATATTAAATAACAAACTAATGTAAAGAAAGGGATTTTAGTTCCAGATTTTTGTCATGAATATATTGAGACTCATTCATAAGTTGGGCACTCGTAACTTAGCGATTGCCTGTCATAAAAAAGTCATCCAACTCTGAGGAGATGAACAACCAGATGTTTAGATTACGCAAGCTAATAAAAAACTGACCTGCGTGTGTGAATGATGGGGGAATGTTGGTTACCGCAAAGGAGAGATTCTCAGCCAGTGAACTTGTGCTCCAGCAAGACTCTGATACTGATTTGTTAAGGATATTATTCAACTCCACAGGTACCAGCAATGCAGCAGGGGTGCTTATTGTACCCACCTGCAAATAATTAAATTTATGAAATGAAATATCAATGTTACAATGAAACATTTATGGATGAAAATATTAGTGCTATACTGACAAATCCACAGCTTGTGAAACAGTAGTTGAATAAGAAACTCATGAAGATTTTTACACATGAGTGGAGGTGAAAGACAGATAGGTGACAAAGGATAAGCAAATTTCTCCCAACATGCTTAGCTATTAGAAACTTTGTTGAACTTTTATTATAAGCTCATAAAATATGGCTGTATTTTTTCTATAAACTTTAAATACAGACAAGGAAAATTCTCACCTTATTGAAGAGATTTAAAGTTAATGCACGAGCAAAGTGAGCATCGTGTAACAAGAGAAGTGCTCGGAGGGCAGAAAAATGGTCCAGAAGACTTTCTTGTACTAACACTTCACTCAAGAGACTTTCATTAACCAGCCGACTCCTGCAACACAAAGCTAATTAATATGATCTCCAGGGAAGACCAATACTGTACCATCATCTATACAGTACAATAGTAATTCAATCTTTCACAGCAAATCCATTTTTATTGTTGCTAATTCAATAAGTTGTTATAACCTAGCAGCAGCATGAAAGCATGTTTATCTTATGCTTGGGGGGAAAAATTCCTTTAAAGTTTAGTAAATGTGTCAATTGGTAGCCAAGGGCATACTAATTTGATTTTGGTCACATGTCTAGCCATAGAGTGCCCAGTGCTGTGGACACTGAATCCGGTAAACTGATATTAATGAAATATGAGAGAGAGAGATTTTGGTGATGGTTAAGAAAGATTGAAGAAGGTGGATCACAAGTCAAAGAAAGTAAATCACATACCTGTACTAGGGTCATGGGTCAATGTCAAAACTACATAATGTTGGGGTTTGTGCTCTAATGATACAGTGCAAAAGGTGAAATAATAAGATGTCTCCGTTAAAAATTTAATCATCATATGTACCTGTACGAGCATAAAGTAGACTTAGTAGAGGCTCAGAAGTAAATAGATACATGATAATGAGAACAACAGTGTGTGAAAGATGGTGCAGTGTTTTTATATGACTCAGGTGTATGCAGCATCTAAAGGGAGGTACACTCAATCAAGATAGGAATAATGGTAACATATTCCTGATATTCATTTCATGGTACTGTAACTGCTTTAGGTCATTAGGCTTTATGAGAACTACTGTAGATGGGAAAACGAATCAGAGATCCTCACTGTGTTGCTAAGTGCATTCTGATCGAGCGAATAAAATAAATAGGTGCACAAGACAGCTCATTGGTAGTTGGAGAAGGAGGTAGTTCCTTGGATCCTGGCTGTCTGGTATTTGGTCTTCCATTCAGAGCAGTCCCAGTTATGTCCAGGAGAGGCTCACAACCTGCAGCACAATGATGACCTGTATTAGTGGTGTTTTAGTCTTTTATACTTCCTCAAATATCAAGTCCCATATTCAGAAACTCAACCAAAATATTAAGCAGTGGGGTAATAGACAATACTAAACTAGGAGTGATGATAAATGGATGGGCAAAAGACGAGATAAAAATATATAAATGAAGCAACCATTGAATATACAAAAAGTCTGTCTACAAAGATCCTCAAATAGAAAATTATCCAGTAGTCTCACCCATTAGTTTTAGATTCTCCACATTGTACGGCTCAGCTTTGCAGACCACAGAGTTTTTAACAGCAGACAGCAGGTCATCCATTGGGCTCATATCAAGGTCTGGTTGAGCAGGCGACAACAGGGGTTCCTGATTTTGTGGAATAAACATTATAGTATTACATATGGCACTGCATTCTAATTATACAGTACTTTATGTACATTTCATGAATAAATAACACTGTATAGGCCACATAATTCTCAATTTATATTTATTGTGTTTTGATTAGGTATAACAACAACCTACCAGCCATTTCTATACTGAACTATATAGATTATAGAGTACCTGTAGTAAGTACCTTGTACTTAAAAGCGTTACTTCATAATATTATGTCAATGCCATCATAAACACATGCATCACACTTGTTATATAACTCAAAACAAGATATAAGAAAACAAACTTATTTTTCCCAGAAGACTCATGATGTTTAGTGTTTATGTTACAACCATGCAATTGTAAAAAAATAAAATAAATTACAGTACCAGACCACAAAGTTGTTGGCTCAATTTAAAAGACGCTTCTGCAAAGATATGATTTTTAATATTCCTATGCATAAGAACTTGATGAAATACTAACTGTAATTATATGGAACACTCTCTGCAATAGGATAGAAAATTAACTAACTTTTTGGAACACTTATGTAGCTGTATGGAACACTAACTGTAACAGGATAAAACACTGAACTGTACCTGCATGGAACACCACCTTTTAAAAATTATTAATTGGATTACTACAAAATCATCTGACTATTCTTGACATCTAGTGCTGAAGTGAAAGTGCACTGCAATTTTGAATAGAAAACTACTTGTATGTACAAGCCAAAATTTATAGCAAGTTTCTATTGCTTACAAAAATACAAGTCTAAAACAAACAGTGCAACAAAATCATATGAGCTTGAAAACCCCTCACTAAACTATATCATCTTAAGTGTTAGAGGTTTCTTTGGAAACCAAAGCTATTTCACATGAAATGGAAAGGCATCCTCCCAAGAACATAAGCGTTAGTAGATCAGAGGCTTGACATGCCACACAAACCAACCCTGGGTATAATATTTGACAGTTCAAGGTTGAATATATCTTCATGACTTCCGGAGTCATCATGTTATTTCAATGCCTTTGTGTCCTTCAATTAAAATAATGAATGCATTTTGAGAATACATCATTCAATTTACATGTCTTCAATAAAAACAGAAAACTTCAAGGAAAATACAGACACTTGATGTACAATATGTGAAAACTATAACACAAATGAGAAGAACTACCGGTACTTAAAATATTTGTCTCTGACTCTCTTAAATTCTTATAAGCATCTTGGTTGGAGAGACTGACAAATATTCTGTTGTATCTTAATACTTTTTACTCAGATAATTCTTTTTCTAATTATTAACATCAATACAGATTCACTCTCATATTTCATTTCTCATTGTTTCTATAGAAATGTTCCTAATTACTGTACTATGAAGAGAGACATATGTGATCATCAAATTGTATGAGAAGAGAAACATCTCTCAAACTTCATATAATGAAGTAATGTACAGTACACAAGAAACATATCCACGTATTTATAGATATCTTTCATGATTTGTAAGCCTGGTAAAGATGAAAAGAAGTTAATGGCAGCATCACAAAATACATGTACTTGGGTTGAAATAATACGACCCTGAAAAAGATACACTGTACAGTATTATCATAGGTATAAAAATTTAGAAGCATTCAGTGGGCAGGGCAGTCTCAAAATAAAAGATTGTGGCAGCAAATGGGAACACCATCCAGCAGTGTATTACAGATTTAGACTAATGATGACAAACACTTAAAGTTAGCCATGCATAACATCAGAGCTTATACAGTGCAAGGTAATACTGTATAACAAAAATAATATAAAACAGTGATGGTATTCAAACCTAATATAAAAAGCTTAGGAACTAAATCTTTTTACAATCATAAAATAAACATTAACAATAAAATTAAAAGTTCAATATAAAAAAATAATCTAAATGAAATATATACAATAATATACAAGAGTTAATATTATGCAGTACAATACTCTTAAGGTATATTCTATCCAAATATATTAACTAAATACCAAGTAACATTAATCACAAAACATAATTCTGTACAATATAAAAATCCACCATAAACACTGTACAAAAAATTTACCCGTTATCAGCATTCACTTTTCTTAAATATTAAAATAAAATAAAATAAATATATCAATTAAAAAAAATCCACACTTTAGTAAATAAAACATCAACCTTATATTCTACTACAAACATTTGAACATTGTCAATAGATGCACTTATACTGTACTTATGATAAAAGAGACTGTTGACACAATGGGGCATCAGCTGCCACCTACATGTTTCCAGAGGAGTTTATGAATAACAGCATCCGATGCATGGCCATGGATGCTCCTCCCCCGTTCCTTCAGCACTTCTCCACCCACCTTCCCAAGTTAGTGTAGCAAAGGGCAGAGGAAGTTCAAAGTTTAGCCATGATTAGTTAATCCCTAAGCCTACTGAAGGCTTACACCCCTTAGATAGGTTATGTTAGGAGTTTGCAAGAAATATATGTTCGATAAGAGCAAAGCAGATGAACAATAGGCATTAGCTTATGTAAACATGAATTCCTTCTTGTAAACAATCCTTCTATAGCACTACATGCATCTATTTAGGAACTTGGGCCAGAATTCTCATGAATTTGTACACTGATTTTTTCTCCCATAACTGAGGATTTATGAAAACATCAAAAATTAACTGAAGACTATGCTGTAAGCAGACATGTCCCCTAACACTCCTCTTCAGGGAAAAACTTTAGAGACTGTACAAATATTTGAGAAAAAAGGCACAGATCAAATTAACTAATGACACAGTGATGTGTGAGAGAAAAAATGGAAATATTTCATCAGAAGACAGAATACAAAGTCCCACCTTTTGTGAATACACTACATGTATAAGTGGTTATGTATAGAGTACAATGGTTTAATAGCGACGGCTGAAGTAAATAATGAATCAAGAAACTGGTGTAGCAGTAGAATCAAGAATTTTGATAATGCACTGAAAGCAGGACAAATTTATTTTTGTCTTGCAAAATATTCCATATTGTGATGACAGTACCTATAAAATATCTTTCTGAAGTATGTATTAGTATGAAAATTGTACACAAAACAGGAAGATAGATGAAATATTATTTTGGTGAATAAAACAATGATACACAGAGCAATTAAACTGTGTGCAATCTATCATGTAAATGTGTACTCTATCTTGAATAACAATGACCTTGATTTATGACCCAATGGCACAAACTTCCAGAGGGACCTTCCTTTCTCTGGGGTCACTGTGCCCACCACTTTTCACTTTCTCTTTCTGCAATAGGCAGCATATTAATTACCCAAAAATAAAATCATTGGTTTATTTTCTCTTGGATAGAATATTGTTTATGTATTCTTTAAAGAACAACACACATGTTATTGATTCTCCTCTATGTGTATGTCTGATTAACAGCTTTATGATAGCATATTCTGTATGTAGCTAAAGAGAACTACACCACAATAATTCTACATCACAGACCATCATACAAATTAGATGCATTTCAATTCAACTCTACATTAAGGCCGAAACTATATAACACTTTACTGCCATCATACTGTCATTGTATGGGGATTACTGCAACTGCACTTTATACCCAAATCTGTACTTGACACTATGTATCCAAATTTGAATCATTATACAGTACTCTATTTCTGTCATATGCAATACACCACCACAGAAATACAGTATTGAGAGAACAACACTAGACAGAAGACAACATAATAATTACAATACTGTACTTATAAATTTTTACTAACTATAGAAACTGTCCACATTAAGTAGAAAGAAAATGGATGATAGCTGAGTTATTAATAAAGCAGGATGACACTGAATACAGATAAAGCTTTGGACAGACTATTAAAAAAAGTGCTTCTAATACATATTTTCCCCTCAAGGTATTGAATAACAAGCTCTAGATATTCAATCAAAGTACCATCCTTATATCTGAGGGTTGGCAACCGTAGTCCTCCACTCTAAAAGTGTTTAGGCTGTTTCTAGTCATTAATGAGTCATAAAAGTGGAGGGTAAATTTTGTTTTAGGAGTTTGAAATTGATTATGTACTAGAAAAATCTGCACCTTACTTTAATTTTCTAACTCTTTCAAACTTTTCTCGTTTTAATGTTGGGAGGCCTGAATCAAGGGCTAACATTGGGTCTTCCTTCAACTGCTGTTATAACCATTAATTCAATCTTGTTGCTTAAATTTTTGTGTTCTATAGTATTCCTCTTACACAACAGTGCCCCAAATATCTGCATGGTTTATTCCTGTCACTTAACCAACCTACCATCACCCATTAGTAGTACAGTCATTCTTAAGACCATTCAACATCATACCCTTTGGTAATACATGTACAGTCACCTGTTACAGTGACTGGTGCATTTTGTGAGATGTGGCAACACTGAAATGCTTAATTAGTATAATTAGTCTGGGACACAACTGTACTGGAGGAAAATCTCTCCAACCTTCTATCTTAGGGTTATGCTTAAAAAATCTGATATAAATAAAATTTAATAAATTTTTTAAATATATTTGCTTTTTAGATTTCTGTCACACAAGTTAGGGCCCTGGGGTCAGAAGATTCAACCATCTAGACTTGCTAACTATACAGAGTCAATCTTAACTTAAGATTATAAAAAGTCCTAACAATCGGAAAATATGAAGTTCATAGCACATTTTTTAATACTATATCCATGTTTCTGACAGCCCTCTCCCAAAATGATTCTTGAAGCCCATGTATAGCAACTGAATTGAAAAATAAAAGATAAAAATACCTGATCAATAAGGATTGGCCTCTCTTCATCTGGTGTTGTAAAAGCTGTTGAGCCAGAAGTTTGTCTCTCATAAAAAGAGCATGACTTGTAGCTGGAAGTGCTGGCGGCTGATACTTGTCGACTGTAAGATATTGTAGGCCTCTCTTCTCTTGGAGTGGCTACTTCCACCTGTGATATTCCATATTCAGTTTCAAGAACTTTCTGTTTATTTTTTGCAGCGAGTGAGGAAGGTACTGGTTTGGATCTCAAGATATTCAATGTATTTTTGTTCACTGTGGTGGAGTGAAATTCTTCATTAAGTACCCTTTGCTTAATGGCAGCTGCCTGAGTACATCTCTCCTCATATTGTGACATAACTTCATTCATATTCTGGGGAACAGTGTTACCATTGTCCTCATCTTCACCGACCCTTATACCAAGAGTATGTTTTCCTTCAGTTTCATTCTTATCAATTACAGGAACATTATCTGTTAAAGCAGCTATATTTGCATTGGGATCCTCAAAATCATTAATCTTGGGAGAAGCTGAACTTGAGATTCCAGAAGCCAAATTAGCATTAATATCATCTGCTTGGAATGTATGATGGTTGCCTTCTAAGTTTCCATTTTCATCATCCTCTCCATGATTTATCCCTGAGACACCAATTGTTGCAAAGTTAGCATTGGCATCTTGGGCTGTTGCAGTTTCTCTCACACAATCATTGATGCCAAATTCTTCCTTGAGAACCTTATTATGATTCTTTTCAGCCGTCAGTCTTGGATTATGGAGCATTGATTCTCCAAAGATCCTGTCAGCTGTGGATTGATTTTTAATGTCCTTTGTCACAATTCCATGGGCACCTTCTGTACTCTCACTGATGATTCCAAACTCTTCCTCCAAAACTCTCTTCTTATTGACTGAAGCCTCAACTTTACTATTTGAAGTTGACATATATGTTGGCAATTTATTTCTCTGAGCACCAACATCCTCTGATCTATCATAAAGTACAGACTCAACAGAACTTTTTGTGTATGCACCAGAATACCTGTTCTCTCTAAAATTCTTCTCAAAACTTACAGATCTTTTGAGATCAACCTCAAAGTCTGGAAGATTTTCATCATGAGGTGTATCTACAAAGTCTGATGAAGTACTCATCAATGACGGTGTCATATCAGAAACCGAGGAAAATTCTTGATTGGGACTATCTTTAATATCATCAGGATATTGTACAACAAGATTTTCATTTATGTTTACCAGCTTTTGTATACATGTCTCAGAGTTAATATTTAATAGGTTTCTGGGAAGAGTTCTGTGCTGGGCACCTTGCTCTAAATGTGGAACATCAGACACTAAACACCGAACAGTAACTTGTGACACATCATCTGCTGTCTCTTCAGTACTGCATATGTCTTCAGCATCAGACTTATTTTCTGTTTCTTGTAGCTTCAGAGTCTCAGCATCTATTTGCTGTGCAGACCAATCACTGTGGAGGAAGAATTGCTTGCGAGCTTCATTAAGTTGACATCGCCTCATTCGCCAGCGAGCGAGAGCCTCACTACGTTCCGCAGCAAACATCTTTTGACGATAGAATAATTCCATTTGAACCCTGAAAGAAATTGATTGCATAATCAATAATTATAACAATAAACCGATACAGTATCTACAATATACATACAAAGTTTACCATATACTGCATGGGATACATATACTGAAGCACATACATAAAGAAACAAAATATCTCAGCAAGTGTTCATTTTTAGTACTGTATTCTGGTGCTTTTGGAAGTAGCATCAACCTTGTGATTTTAATAAGTAATAGTCATTTTACTGTACCTCAATTTTTCTTCCCCCCTTTGTTGCTCTGCCTCTTTCTCCTCCAACACCAGGGCAATCTTACGATTTTCATCCCGTTCCCACTGTTTCTCCTCTCGCTTTCTCAATTCAGCTTTCAACATTTCTTCTTTTAATTCTTTTAACTGGACCCTCTTCTGTGCTGCCTCACTCTGGTGGACATCTTCCAGCTTCTCTGTAAACAATGTAAAATAGTTAATGCTCAAGATATGTGTTTGGGGAAAATGACAACCTACGTTAAGAGGACATAATATTAACAGAAAATGAGGATAAATTGGTCAAAGTTCATGAGGTGAAAATGAAAGTAAAATTGTTGGAAATACCATGGAAGATGTTATTCAAGAGTTTTAGAACAAGGAGGGAAAAATTATAAAAGAAAAAGCAAAGGCTGTAGAAAAACAGGAGGAAGAGTACACAACATGGATCATCCTTCAAATATTTACAATGAAAATAACTTATCCACTACACATTTAAAGACTATTATCAGTACAAAACAAGAATAGTCATCCATGAGCCAGAATATTTGATCATTACTACCTAAGGGTACAACTGGTGCCTTTGAAGTTTTTTAACTCTTTACCATTTATGCATCATTATCATTTACTGTATTATAGCCAGGTCACAGAGGTAAAATATCTTAAAGGTTAAAGCACTATTTAGTCCCAAGAGTATTAACTTATTAAGAGTAACAAATATAGCTTTAGATTTTTAACTTCACCAGAAACGAATCTACAAGGGCATAACTTTCAAGCATATACAGTTGACAAATATTCTGAATACAGTGAAATAATTCAAATTATTTAAATTCTCAACTTTCATGGTAAGTGTGTAGTTGATAGCAAATAGTGAAAATATGGAGGGGTATATCTGGACCTCTATACTGTACTGTACTCTCAATCTTCCTAATTTTAAATTTTAAGACAAAGTAAGAAGCAGGCAAGAAACAATATCCAAATTATAAATGACTTGACAGATAAAATATTCCTTAGTTAAGATTTTATGCAGTAATAAAGTGTCAAACTTTTACAGTGTGCTAACTGTCTGTATTATAATGGCTCCTATGTATCCTGTGTATCTTTCTGGAGATGCACTTAGAAATCATCAACCAGAAATGCATGTTGTCTCCATGATCTAACCTGTACTTAATAGCATAACCATCTTTATTATCATCTCCATTTTATGGACATTTGCCATGCCTGTGTGAGTTACCTGTGATTATGGTACCTGATGGCATGGTGACCCAGTTGCCATCAAGAAAATTGGAAACAAGCACTATGGCTGGATGCTAGTCCCATCACCAAGATGTTATGGGCATTTAGGTCATGACAACAGAAACTAAACTAAAAATTCCAAAATAAAATTATTACATACTCTCAATTTCCTTAATGATGGCTGCGTGCTTTTTTGATGATAATGCACTCAAGCGCTGATTCTCTTCCCTTTCCTTCTCTGCCTTCTGGTGAGCTGTAACCTAAAGACAAAACATAGAAATTTGTAAATGCATCAGAATCAACCATATTAATATACAAATCAAGTAACTGATAAGATAAAGCAAAAATAGTTCACAGGAACTAGGAAGAAAGCGTAAAAAGACAAAGACAATGAGAAAGCAAAAAGATAAGAAAATTTTAATCACAGAAAGGAAAATGAAACTGAAGAAAAAGCAAAAGATAGCTCAGCGAAAGAGAGATAATTCCTTGTAGTTTAGCCTCGGTGATACATCCAAGGGTAGCCAGTCTACCGCTTAACATGTCCAGTCATATAATCCTGGTGGTACAAAATATCAAGGGTTCAAGCCTCGGCCCAGACACAAGTGAGAAGGGTGTTATCCAGTGTGACCCTACCAAACATCATAGGTTTCCCGGTCATCAGTTTCCCCCTGTACTAACACTGGATAGAACAACTGCCCAAATGGCTAGTAAGCTGATATGTGATTAAAATGTTTAAAAATAAAAAAAATAAAAATAAATAAATAAAAATGGCTGTACTCCCCACACTCATCCTCATCAATCCTACACCTTTTCATTAATGCCCCTATTATACTTTTCTTAAACACCTCAAACCATCCCTTAGGGCACCAGTATGAGGATGAGGTTTAATTTAGTAAGACAGGGTAAAAAAAAAATATTCAATAACTCTAAATGATAATTATGTTTTAGAACATTCAATAAACAGGAACCAAAATATCAGTAGGAATAAAGGCTGATCATATTTTATTCTTCGCAATGATATGATCGCACTTTACTGCTACTGATATTTAGGTTCCTGTATATTGCGCATCCCAATATATAGTTCTGTAATCATTTAGGGTTTACGAACAAATATATGACCCTGTTTATCCCAACAAGATCCTGATTCAGGTTATAAAATACATAAATGTGTAGTATATTTGGTATTTTCATGTGAACATCACTAACAAACTCACCTGTTTTTGTGCTGCCATATGATCCATGTGTGCAGCATAGACCTCACACTCACGTCGCATCTGCTCTAACTCTTCGCCTGATATACATAACTGTAAACTTGGATGTTTGGTGCTTCCATTCTGGACAAGATGATTCTGTAATATGGTAGTTGTAAGTGACTGGATGGCTTATCCATTATTAGCTCATGGCATTGAAACAGCTTAAAGGAAGATGTCAATTGGTTAAATATTTAAACAAAATGTCTTTAAACTAAGAATATAAAGAAAAATACATGTTGTTTATCTTAATTCTAATACTACATATTATAATTTTTATACTTACAGTTTTTTAGTGAAACAAGTATTATCTGTTGTAGTTATGTACTGCTATTATTATTTTACCAGTATACACACAGTACTTCATCAAGAGTACTACAGTACTGACAGAAATTTAAAAATTTAATATGACCAATTAATTTTATGGAAAACTTTATGTTCAAAAGCAGAAGCCATAAAAACATTTTAATATAATTTAGAAATTAGTGAATTGAAATACGGTATAAAAACTTTACTATTTTATTTCAGAAAAGTGGAACAAAATTCTATATCTCAATTAGAAACTACATAATAAAAACATCTTATTTCCTTGAAAAAATAGGGCGAACTGACTGCTGACTCCTACTCATCCACTGTTAGGGGGAGGAGGGGATGGGGAAAGAAACAAGTGCTTAATAAGTGATGAAAGTTTTCTATTTTGGGGCATCAGGGAAGGTTCATTTTGACGACTATATATAATCCAAACTTAAACAAAGAATTACAGTAGAACCCCGATTTACGCGGTCAATTGAACCCATGGGGTACCGCGGAAAGTGAAAACCGCGTAAAGTGAACAACAGAACATATGGGATTAATTCCAATAGAGACTGGCCCGACCCCCAAACTCCACTTTTTCAGACACAATACCTACGTTGTAGTAAAAATTACATCTTAATTTTATGATGGTATGCACGCACAATTAATAATTAAGAGAAATATCAATAATATTAGTTTTTTTAACACTTACATTAGTAGAAAAGATGGCTGGGCACATAGGGATGGGGGGTTGGTTCCGAGGCAGAGGGCAGATTATTGGCCCTCACCTGTATCACTTGTATCAATTGTATCACTATCCACCACATAGGCTTGCAGGGCCTCTTTGTCAAACCCCTCAAAGTCCATATAAGTCCATATCCTCACTATCACTGACTTGGGCCAGTTGTGGTGGGTGGCGGGTGAAGAACTCAGTAATGTTTTGATGACTGGGCGACTTTGTGAGCATTCTGTCCGCGCCGCTTCCCGCGTATATGAGTAGATGCACCGCGTAAAGTGAAAGTCCGGTTCTGGCGAGGTACCGCGTAAATGCGAAATCGCGGAAAGTGAAACCGCGTAAAGCGGGGTATTACTGTATAAAGAAGTTGGGGGTGTTGAAGTCAGTGACACACTCCCCCAGCTAGTATTTGGCACCGCTTCAGAATCCTTCTCTAATGCATAGTTGTTTTAGAAAAATATAGTTCAGTTTATATTGCTCAATTCTGGTGGCCACAATTCTTAAAGATTTCTACTTGACCATCCCCAAGGCCAATACAGGTAGTCAATATGTTGGAAAAATTTTCGCCCATCAAGAACTGGTTTTCGGAATGGTTGAATAATTAGCAACAGAGCAAACATAATTCCATTGCGTATATGAATGGTAATTAAAGTCTAGCTTAAGGAAGTGATGATTGTCAGCTTGTGGACCAACTGCTCACACTTCACATAAGACTCTGCTATGCTTGTTTAATGTTTGATTTAAACTCACCTCACACCCCAGGGATATCTCTTTAGTAACAAACAATAATATCCAAAAATATAATATACCAGTATGTAGTGTTAAAATTCCGAGGTGCATAAAATACCTTTACAGAACAAAGCTTGAGCAAATTAAGAGCTTTGCCACAGGTAAAAGCTTCCTGTAGCACATCCCTCAGGAAGGGAGGAACAGATGACTGATCACGTAGAGTATAACCCTTCGTCCAGTAGCTTCTATCACGTCTTAGTAATGATCTTCCATCAACATCAATCATAAATTCTAGCCCGGGGTCTAAGCACACACCATCATATATCCAGTCCTCTAAGTATCTGTAATATTAAGGGAATGGATACAGTACAGTGATAACTAATGTACTAAGATTACTATCAGTAAGTATAGCTCACAGCCTTTCTCTCACCCCTCTCACACCTAACTTCCTGTGCAGCATGGAATTTATCAAACTTGCATTTCAATTGTATACTAAAACTATTATATGACTATGATGAGTATAACAGAATATCTTACACAAAATTGTTTTCAGCAATATGCAAAAATTAAAATCTAATGAAGACAAAAGTAATTTACTATAACTTACTGAAAGAATGGTGCACAAGAGTTCTTAAAGATAGATACAAGTAACAGTAGACAGGCTTGGTCCTTGGTAACAATAATTTGATTCAGTAACTCCCCAAGCAGATTAAGACCCCTCAACATTTCTTGGTGGGGCTCTCCAACACCTAACGTGTGTTGTGGTCTGGTGGAGTTATTAAGATCTGTTGCCTTCTTGTTTGATGTGAGTCCAGGTGTATCCCCAACTTTGTAACAGTTTAAAGAAATATGACACAGATGGGCAACAAATCTGATTTTCTTTAACAAATGTCGCGCTCTCTCTTGAAACTTGGGAAGGTGAGTTTCCCCGCTAAATGAAAACACGGTACCTCTGAAATTTTAATAAATGTTAGTAAATAATTTCTGGAATTTCTAATATTTTCTTCAAAAATTTATTTGGAAATTCTGTGATTCTGTTGTGATAATCACTGTGTTACATGATATAACCACATAACAAGAGCAAACCATTATGGTCCCTCCTTATGATATAGGATTAACATTATTGTGAGTGACTATTTAAAATAAAATTGCTGTATCGTTCTACCTTACAGTAGTTACAGATCATGGTGGATATAACTCCAGGGTAAAGTATACTGGTATGTCTAAAATACCATCTGATTCAATTTATATCACCTTTAAATACATGCAATAAATCTTTCTTATCTGGCCGTGTTAAATCTTGGTATATACAGTATAATGGAAGTGGAACTTGCCTTTTTTTAATTTATAAATACACATCTACCTGAAATATTTTCTACTTGAGGGTGAAATAAATTTAAAACTTAACCCCACTTTGAATTTTTTTTTTTAGACTACAGCATCCATCTTGTGCTTTGAAGCTACTGTACTGAATAAATAATGCATCAAACACACCTGTAAACTTGTAGCACCTTAGATATGGCCACAGTAAATGACCGATACACTGAGCCTTGTGTTAGTACTTGCTGTGTGTCAAATGTAGGAGTAGCACACACCACTTCCAACCTGTAAGAGATGAACAAACTGTTACTGAAGCGAAGCTGTAGCATTCAATAGCCTGTGTAAGTGCTATTGATACACAGTGACAGTAGGGTCTTTATTTCTACAGAGGGACCATGTGGAGCTAAATAAGAGAAAAGGGTAAAGATAGGGAGCCATTATGTGGAGGAAAAGTTAGAATAATACATTAAGGAGAAAATATAGGGAATATATAGGACAAAGTTGATATAAAGAGATAGACAACCATTGGGAGTGAAACATACAAATACAATATCAACCCAATAATTTTGGTTGATATTTGAGAAATTTTACTGATGATTTTGCATTTCCTTTCCCTTTGGACTTTTTATTCAACTCCTTTTTTTACAAACTTCCTTCTAGAACTCTGAATGGCTGTACAGTGTCATTAAATTCCTTAAGACATCCCGGTAGTCAAATGAATTTCAATACAGTACTGTAGTATACTCAATGGATTATTATACAGGGCAGATAAATATTATGGTGGCCCTATTATTGAAGGTCAGAGGTCATTAATAAAGACTAAACTGAAAATTTTGATAGCATTTACAAAATATTTAGTCATATTATAGCTACAAAAGTGATGGTTGTGAAGAGAGGGAAAGTAATGAAGTATACAATGGTAACAATTAAGATCACTTTACTGAGGAAGGAAAATACAGTATTACCTGATTATAACCCCAAATATCTACATACTTTTGACAGATTTTATTTATTTTTTTAATATTCAGAACATTGAAAATTATAAGACTAGTGAGAAATTCTAACTTAGAATGACAGTAAGACAGTCAACAAGAATTAAAACATGACAATTATGAAGTTTCAAGGTTACTAACTGATCAGCTCATTCAGTTGTAGTAGCTATCTGACAAGCAAGAAATTTACCTGCGCACAAGAGTACCACATTCAACAAAGGGCATAAGTGACCCTCGAAGATGTTCAGGAGTTACACCAGGGTAGCAGAGGCCATCCTTCACACAGAAGCTCTCTGACTCCTGGGGACAACAAGATGAGCACCACTATTATGAGAACCAAAATCTCTGTAATACCTAACAGTAATGATTCAACGTAAGTAAATCCTAAATCTTACACATCTATACATCTTATAAAATGTAATTAAAAGCTTACATTATCAATTAATTTAAAATTTATATAAACTAATTAAAAGTTCAACTACATCAAATTAGAACAAAATATCTAAGTTTCAAAAGAACTCTGCATCTAAAAAAAGTTTTTATGTAACACTACAGTACTCATTGAGAGTGTGCTAACTTACTGAAGACCAAAGGAAGCTGCGTGAAGGCACACCAATCATGAGATTCAAGAGATCTTGACAGAGTTCTTTCATTGATCTTACATAAAGGGTTGGTACATGATGATCTCCAAGACTTCCCCACAGCTCCTGATACAACAACCAAATGCTAAAGGAACAAAAAATAATGTGTTACTTGTACTGTGTTATATAACAAAACATATTATCTGTGAACAAGATGGCTATACTACTTTACTGAGGAGAAATTTTTTTAGAAATTCTTTTTCCCATATTCAAGTACAAAAATAATGTGCCATTTTTGCAATATATATTAAGACATGCTACTAGTATATACATAAATAAGCTTAGCATACATTCATATGATTCCTATGGCCTAGCAAGTTGAAAAGCATTCAAGACAAAAATAGTGTATAAAACTATAAAATGACATGTAAAAATCTCATTAAAAAAATTAAATATGGCAAAACCAGATATGTTTGATGCAATTATCAAAATTGAGTTCTTGTCCTAAAACTATCAAATCAATGCAACTCATTAAGAAGAAGAATAAATCCCATTACTGGTGAGAAGATTCTGGTCCTGCTTCAGTAATGAATAATTTTTCCTTGTTCAGAGGAACATGGTCTAAGGTTTCCCAGGTGCGACGAGAGGTAAGGGGTGGACCTTGAAGGACTGTTTCCCATACATCTCCTATGTCATCTTCAGGAGTCTGGAGGTTAGCTGCTCGAGATGATGCATATCCCTCATCACTCCCAACCTAGCATATAAAACAATTGTACAGATTAACCCAAAGAGTAGAGGAAAATGATATAACATCCTCCACATTATAAGCACATAATAAAGAAATTTAGGACTGTTTAAAACTCTGTACTTAGTTATACTGCAATTACTGACATCTGTTCTCAACAGAATATAAAGAGATGCAGAGCTTAAAACAAGTGGTATTGTATTGAGATGGCGATGCAATACCACTTGTTTTAAGCTCTGCATCTCTTCATATTCTGTTGAGAACAGATGTCAGTAATTGCAGTATAACTAAGTATAGAGTTTTAAACAGTCCTAAATTTCTTTAACTAAGTATTCTGTCAAGAATTGGCAAGAAACGGAGATAAAAAAATATCTATGTTATTAAAGTTTGCAAAAAATTGAATAAAAATTTGCCATACAAGCACTGTACATATATCAACTGCAATGGTTTTATTGTTGATACAGTATTACTGGATCTACCCTAAAAATAAGACAACCAAATATATATGAAAATACTGAACACAAATAAGCAAAATACCATGATAATGGTCCTAATTCCCTTAAGCATGTCTATGATTCTGTTTCAGAAAGTAAATATAATTCTCATGTCCCCAGAGTTTTATATTCTGGATGGATTATCCCTTAAGGTTTAATATTGATAATTTGTTCTAGATGAGCTATCTGTAACAGTTCTACAGTAAAACTCCAAAAATCCGGATGCCAGAAATCCGGACCACCTGAGAATCCGGACTTTTCGAAAACTTTTTTTTTTAGCTGGCTTTTGTGTGTATGTGCGCATGCATGAGCGCTACAGCTGCACAGCGACAACAAGCGACCACGCAGTCGCCACTTCAAAACGAGCAATCAAACTGTGACAACGTATGTAATTTTGAATCCTACTCTTTCCATTTACAGAGTACTGTACAAGCCCATAATAATGGCTCCTAAAGTAGATAAACTTCATTGTGTGAAAAGAAAGAAAAACACGTTGAAATTGAGTGACAAACTTGAAATAATTAAGAAACTAGAACATGGTGTGAGCAATACTTTTCTTATGGAAACATACGACATTGGAAAGTCTACAATTTATGATATAAAAAAGGCAAAGAATAAAATTCTAGAATTCACAGCTTTTCCTTTAAAACTGCTCGTTTTGATAAATGAAGCATGCTATATTTGCTAATGAATAAACTATCAAAATGTACCTGTTCATCTCTTCTTTATTCCTCCTTAAATTTGAATTTTAAAAGTACTGCCTGAGAATCCAGAAAATCCGAAAATCCGGACCGACCCAATCCCCAAGCAGTCCAGATTTTTGGACTTCTACTGTATTATTTTTACTATGTACCAGATGAGCCAATTTTTGAAGTCTATTTTCTCCATTGTCTGACAAAAAGTATTTTGCATTGTTTCCCAATACAAAACACTACTTATATACCCAGTAAGAAATATTGTCAAAAATGCATAAATTTTGTTCTTTGTAAAAAATAAGTCTAAGGTGAGAAAAATTCTGACTAAAGTGTTTTGACAGTCAAACAATAATGTGAATAGTATTTGCTGATTAAATTTTTAAAAATATTTTAAACTTTGAGTTGTAAGACTTACTGCACTTGGAGGTGTTGGAGATGATGACAGCAAGGTATTGGGAAGATGGCTGAAATAGCTGTACCCTTGGGCATTGCTAGGAAGCTCAGGAATACACAGAACAGCATCAGGTGTCACCTCCCCACTATGTTCCTGCAACAACGCTCCCAAGATTCTGACGGAAATTTGTGAAGAATTATAAAATAATGTACTACTGTAGGAATATTTTAGTGTAATCTATGGTTTTCAGCTACCCATAGGTGGTGCAGCTTGGAATAAGATACTGTACTTTCAATGTTTATTCTTCTACCACCAGCAATGAACCAAATTTATTTCCTCCAGTTGTCAGATTTGAGCTTTATTCCTATAACAGCAGCAATATTCATGCAATAAATTTTATGATTCTACTAATATTCTTATGTTAGAAATCTGCTACCTTTTCTTATAACCAACATAAGCTAAAGTGAGGATGAAACTGAATCCCATAAACCTATAACAGTACAGTTATCGTAAATATTATGAAACCAGGAAGATCTTATTTCATTCAAGCTACTCTTGATCAAATGACCACTGAAAGGACTTACTTGCCACTTGAGTCACTCTGGCTTCTTCCCATGAGCAAGGGACTAACCCCAGTTCCTGGCAGAGCCTTACTGAGTTCCATAATGGGTTTAATTCCAAATGGAGAAATATTCCTGTTTTCATCCATTTCCTCATTAGCTGAGGATGACACACAAAATATCTCCGGAGGGAAGTGCATGTAGTGGGGCCTATATTCAGCAGACTGCAGGAATGTGTCTCCATATTGTAGTGGGCCAGCGGGCAGGAACCTGGGCTGGTTCTGGAACAACCATGTAATTGATCAAATGTACAGTACCGGGTAATAATAATAATAATAGAAATAATTTAATACCATAGAATACATCTGTTACAGCAATAAGAATGAATGAATAAATGGAAAAGTCCGATGAGTGGAAAAAAATAATCTAAAACACTGAATGATGTCAAAGATAAGTAAAACAATAGCCTGAACAGCATATGGCAAACAAACAGGCTTTCCATCAGTCACCTCACGCTTTATTAACAACTTACCTAGTATTTATAATATTTATACCGGTACCACTAATAATACTTATAATAATAATAATAATAATAATAATAATAATAATAATAATAATAATAATAATAATAATAATAATAATAATAATACTGTAATAATAATAATAATAATAATAATAATAATAATAATACACACCAAATCATTGATACAGCAAGACCAACTTAAAGCATTTTCAAGTATGCTAGTGGCTAATTAATGCTTTATCTAGCAACTAAAATCAGAACTTGGAGATAAGAGATTGGCAAGTTAATTTTTTTCCTGGATAATCTCCTTGTAAATGACACTAAAAGAGAAGGTCTGGTCTTGTATTGCTCTAACTTCTATCCATTTTTTCCTCTAAGTCACTTTCTGTATAATTCCTTTCCCTTTTCTACTGTTAAATTAATAAGCAAATGCTGATGAAATTTATATCTCCCTAAACCATGAGCTTGAACTCTATACTCCTCAAATGTCATCAAATCAACATTAAAAATATATACAATACTGTATACAGTATCTAAAACCTCTTACTCTTCGTACTTCCTGCTTAGAAGAATTAAATGATTCAGATGGGCAACTTCACCAAATGGGCTAGACAGACAAAGAATATTTTCCTAACTTTACCTGCAGCACCAACAACTATCTCTAGAAAACAAGGCAGAACAGCTGTAGAGTATTCTAGAATTCAGTTCCTTCAATATCAAAGGCAGTCTCATCACATTATACAGAACATTTTCCAAGTTCCAACTGAGTAATCTACCTAAGATTGAGAACTATTGTGTTCGTGGCTCCTCACCACCATTACAGCGATGCCAAATACGGATAGATATTTTTCAAGTTCTAAGATATCTATCACTGGCTATAATTTGAAGGCATATCCCTTAAAAGGTTTTAGTGAGTTATTCTGACAAATATTTCAAACCCTAGAGTAGGACTGTGTTCATCACCAATTTATCTATTTATCTGATATATTGCTATCAATAAGACCTTCCTGTGAGGGAAGGGTTGTGACAAAAATGTCTTCGGACCACCTTATCTAAACTTGTACCCCTGACCTACTCAATCTCTTCACACATTCCTGAACTTTTACTTTGTGTACTACTCCTTTAGGTAACTTTCTTTTTCTTTTACAGAGATGAGTTGGTCAGCCAGTTTCTAGTGCATATAATGGTGCAAAACAAAACGATTTTAAGCTCCTAACAAAGAAACTGGCAAGTTATTAACCCTTCATGTTAAAAATTTCAAAATATTTAGGGACATAAAACACTATTTTTTACCTTTCCAACATGAACAATCCTTGGAGTTAGTTCAGCAAGAGTTGGTTTCTTCTTAATATCTCCACCAAAGCCCTTGAGGGCCACGAGGAACTTCAACACACTTCGTATGTCACTACCAGCCTCCAAGTGACCTGTTGGAAGTTTTATATGTTATTACTGTACACTATTATTATCTTTTTAATCATTCTTTATTAAGATCAAATGCCCTTCCTTAAACATTTTTTTTCAATTGTTCCATATGTATTATCACTGGCTTGAAATTTCATGGTACTGTACTGGTACTACAGTATAACCATCCCCTGTGATTGGACATGAAACTCATTATAGAGACAAAAACTCCCTTTAAAGCCACTGTGTTGTGCTCTTCTCTATTTTGGCATTCATACCATCATGACTTTCAAGGTGTGTCTTATCTAAATAATTTGTCCTACATTCTCTTTATAATTCTGTCTGACATACTTTCACACTAGCTACTTGATTCTTTGCTATAGCCTAACTTACCCTTCGAATGGTCAACTACAACAATTCTTACTGTAGCTCATACTGTACATGTGTATTACTTTCTGTTTTCCATACATTATATCATGTTAAACTCCTGTATACCTAATTTACAGTTCTACCGGTACTGAGTGATATGACCTCATTCATGAGATAACGAGAGGATAATTACCATAAACTTACCACGTTCTTTCAAAAACTGCAAACATTTGTCAAGGGAGTTTCCATCATCATATCTGCGGTGATGACGCAACACAAATGTCTGCCATATGACCTCCTCCAACTCAGTCAGCTTTACCACAGTGTTTTCTGTGTCATAATCTGAAAAAATAAACTGCATTTAAACCACTAGTCATTTAAACCAAACTACATCTTTTATATTTTTTAATGAAATCTACTTGATACAAATACTGTACTGTATACTGTATTCATACTGTACAGCATAGTGTATTAATAGGTGCAGAATTACTTCCTCGGGACAAGAGCAAATGGTCCTACACCACATTCAAAAGCATGGCAATACTGTACCTTGGAGGACGAAAATTTTATCCAAGTGGAAATGGTGGCCTAAAAAGCTAATAAATAACAGAAATGACTAACACAGTAACTGTTAGGAAGTGAACAAATAAAGTATAAAAGAAAATTTTGACAGTTAATGAATGAACTTATATAAAATTGAACAAACAAAAATTATATCATTAAGTTACAGTACTTGTCTAACAGCTATAAATAGTGAAATAAGTATGGAATGGAGAAAAGCATGATCATTCTGGTTTGTCAATACATATGATAGTTATTTAGGGAAGGTGTTAGACTTATGGTGGCACAAAGGAATATGGCATGAGAATACTGATGAGTGATGAGGTGATGACTCAGTTGTTAGGTATAAAACTTAACAGGCTAGACATCATAGTTGTTTACTGAATATGTAGGAGATACTGTAGAACTGCATTAATAACCTGACTGTTAGTAAAAGTATTCCTGACAGTGAATTAAATAAAGTACTTCATTGCATTCTTTTGTATTACATTATGCTAATACAGGTATCATTTAATTTAATTCTAAGAAAATCAAAGGAGTTCAAGATCCATTCTGGACACAACTCAAGAGTCAAAATCCAAACTGAGATTTTTGCTGCCTGGCTTTAGGACATGTGCTGGAAACTGATGCTCTAATAGCTGCAAAATCTTCCAAACCAATTTTAAGAACAAAGTATAATACTGTACCATTAATTCATGACTTTTCTACCCCTTCATCTCCTTGTCAGTATAGTAATCTTAATATAATGTTCTTTGGACGATAGTAATAAAAATTATATGACACTGCACAGAAAATAATAGAACTTGACCTGACTAACATAACCAAAGAAACCTACCTAACATTACCTAACTTCCTAGCCGGGCCGACAACCCCTCCCCCATCATATTAAACAGAAAGAACTTACCCAGTACTTTTATATCTGGTACCAATGAAAGCAACTTTCCTTGAAGCAGCTTGGTGTAATTTTACGTTTTTTTGTGAACGTAAGAGTACGCTCGGATTGAGAAACGGACACATGCCGATATGGCAAATTTTTCGGTGGAATATGTATAGTAATTAATTAATTTCTTCGTGTACAAAGCACGTAGAGACCTCATTTTAGTGTCATATAATCAGCTTTCTGCCGTGTTTTATCCCACAATTTCCCTCATCCTTCATACCCTGCTCACTACAGGTGATTTTTGACCGTACAGTACATAAATAAAAAAATAAAAATTTAAAAAATTAAAATAAACTATAGTATTATACTATATAAATACAAAAAAAAGTTGTCATCCAAACAACAGCTGTGGAAAAAAATAACCAAAGCAAACAACTCCTGGTGTAAGCCTTCTGCTCCAGTATTACCTAAAATACGATTTATGTAAAGACAACAACAAGTATGCATTAATTATACAAATTTACCAAAATATGAAGAAAAACACAATGGGTATACTGTATTCACAAAATATGAGCCCTTTAAAACGATATATAGTTCTGTACAACAATGCCAGTGTTAGAGTATAAAAGCTCGCCCTGCTATTAAATTAATTCACATAAAAATTAATGAATTCATTGTGTATCTTTCTGCCTACTCTTTATCATTTTAATACAAGCTAGTGAATTGAAAATTTTCACGACAGCTAAAAGATGTAAACTTATGATCTCACAGACATATACATAAAAAAAAAGTATTATTTTACTTTCCACAATGCGGTTATCTTGGGAATCTTATCTTTGCAATCAATCGTTTGGACAATTCAAGACACCTTTCTTCTATGACGTTTCCCTCGCAAATGAATTTTATATGCCAGGGCAATGTCTATGACCAGAGGACAGAGAGCTTCCCGGTTAGGTTACCCGGTAGGTCATTTTTAGGCCGGCCATTTGCGAAGGAAACGTCATAGAAGAAAGATGCCTTAGAATTGTCTAAACTTTTGATTGCAAAGATAAAATTTCTAAGATTCCTGTGTTGTCCGAATGTAAAACTTTTAACAAAATGAAACATCAAAACATACTTTACATACCTTTCCTATATGTGAGCAAGACTGAGTAAACCAATTTCTTTAGTCTTCGCTGGAGGTCATTTTCCTTGACCTTGTCTCGAATATAAACACCTTTTCGACAATTCTCGCCGAAGTATGCAGCTAACTGATTCACAAGACATATTGTACTTTCAACAGCTGGTGTATCGCGTACTTGTGTGTTATTCAATATATTTTTTGGGCTCGTGTTTGGGGCGGCATTACTGGAAGGACCATCCTCATTATTAATCAGTTCTCTCGGCAGGGGTAGGTTGTGCATTTTACCTCACACCAGGGACACCACCACCTAACGACCTGAAATGAATAAATGAAAATGGAGATGTTCGAAAGTTTAGTAAAACACACTAAAATATATAAATAAAATAACATTATGGAAATTTATAAATATTACAATATATAATAATATAAGTGGAAAATTTGTGTTCTAACATCTAAAAGCTAATAAGAGGGTATACAGTACAACCAAATAATAACCACATATACACAATTCACCAGAGTGTTATAACCAAACATGGGAGTGGTATTGATAAGGAGACAAATCTAGATTATTTGTATGTTTATACGCATTATATGTAGTTCCCTCCCATTTTCATTAGGTGGATCAAGGAGTTAAGTTAGGTTAGGTTGTACACTCTCCACCAAAGTCTTCTTCCTCTCCATCCATTCATTTTACCTTCTTTAACTGAACCAAACCAAACCTAAAGTCCTGTATA